>NC_056739.1:951054598-951160382 GCF_019279795.1 Protopterus annectens | reverse complement strand
CTGCCTGGTGTATTAAAGATTAAAGCAGACAATAGAGCAGATTCCAAAGCATTGTTTGGTAACCAGCTTCAACAAAAGTTAGTCGCCAGGAAGGACATCATTCCCTTCTTGGTAGTTGGCTTGGGTGCTTGTGAAATTGCTGCCTTCCTATCGTCATGTAATGTTCTACCTTCCTTGGATACCACATATCCCAGGTACTTGACCTGTATTCTCTGTAGTTGCAATTTATGCTTGCTTAATTTATGTCCCTGTTCTGCTGAATATTTCAATAATGCTATTGTATCTTCCCTACATTGCTGCTGGGTAGGGGCCGCAAGCAGAATATCATCCACATAAAGTAGAACTTGACTGGCCCCGGGTGGAGTAAACACCGGAATGTTGCTAGCCATCTCCTGTGCGAATATCATTGTACTTTCACAGTATTCCTGCGGTAATGTGTGTGTGTGTGTGTGTGTGTGTGTGTGTGTGTGTGTGTGTGTGTGTTTGTGTGTGTGTGTGTGTGTGTGTGTGTGTGTGTGTGTGTGTGTGTGTGTGTGTGTGTGTGTGTGTGTGTGTGTAGATATGTGTGTGTGTGTGTGTGTGTGTGTGTGTGTGTGTGTGTGTGTGTGTGTGTGTGTGTGTGTGTGTGTGTGTGCATGCGTGTGTGCATGTGTGTGTCTGTGTGTGCAGGCAGTGCGCTGCATGTGTGTGTGTCTGTGTGTGTGTGTGTGTGTGTGTCTATGTAAGAGAGAGAGAGAGAGAGAGACCGACAGAGAGAGAGACAGAGAGACAGAGAGTCTGGCAACATGTTTTCTGAGCAGTTTGTTGATCTAATTATGGTAATATGCTGTTGCATGGTGATACAACTTAGCTATCTCACTCACCTTTACCACCTATGAATTGCTTCTGTTTGCAAAGAAGAATGATAATAGCTGCTGAAGAGTTTCAGGTCTGGCTCCTAAGTATTTTGATTAGCATACTACTGTATACTTAATTCTCTTTCTATTTAGTATACTTTAAGTGTGTGTATTTATAATACTTTACTTGGAAAGAGAATTCTACAATGTATATTCACACTCCGTGTTTTGCAAATCATTCTCATTTAAAGACAGTATACTTCATACATAGTGCACAAGTCATTGCAGAAGTGCATAATTCGACTGAGTAACTGAGAGGGCAAGAGCAGAGTTTTATTGTACTCAAAACTGACTCTAACCTGTTTTATTTGAAATTATGCAATAAATGGACATTAGTATTCAAAAGTGTGGGACTAACTCGACACTCCAGTCAGCATGCACATTGTAAAAGGAGCATATACCAATGGAAAAAAAGACTGGCCATTGAAGTACAGTTGAGAGTTCAGACTTTCCATTGCTATATGCTTTTTTGAAAATTTTTTTAAATGTTTTACAAGGGACAGCAAAAAATGTAAACAAAAACAGAAACATCAGAAAAACTTTGAACAACGAATATTCGTAATAGCAGTACAATAAGCAGGTCTACTTCACCCTGTCGAAGGCTGACATCGGCACCAAAATGTTGAAAGCAAAAGTCATCGCACGTGTAAGGGGAGATTTCTGTTTACTGCAATGTAGTGCGATCTCGGAGTTGGTATATTTACGTAGCGGGGGGTGTGGGCGGTGCAGGGGGGAGCAATTTCTGCTGTGTTTGGGTGGGGGGGGGTTGTGTGTGTTCGATGTTTGGGGGTTTTGACATTTTTGTGTCGATTATTATGCTGTCGACAGTTTGAGTTTTCGACAGCATAATATAAACGCCAATAACCATACCTGTACTGATTTTCCTCATGCTTCTGCACTGTCCTATGTAAAACTTTTAAATCAATAAGGCTTTCTCTCAGTTAATAACACTGCACATTGCAGTTTTATGCTCTCAGCTATCAATAGCACACATTAGAGTTTTATTCACTTAGCTAATGATGCCACACACTACAGTTTGTTCCCCATTTGTTATGTAAAAGTGCTGGGACGTAACCAGTAACATACAAGAGAGAGACAGAGAGTGAAAGCACTCAAGGACATACTGTCTTCTCTATTCTACCTTTTGTGTTACATTGATGTACAGTGCAGACGCTGGGACTTATGTGTCTTATGCATGCACAGTACATCAGTTTTGAGTGAAGAAGGTAGAAAATCACTAATGTCCCATTATACAATGACATTATTTAGGAAAGGTAAACAACTTCTTTCTTAAACAATGTTATTGTATAATGACAATAATCCATGACTGGGTGTGGGTATCCCAGGATTTATCCACGGATATCTTTGTTTTTTCACATGGCTTTTCCCTTATGATCAAACCACACTGACCGTGGGTAAATCCTGGGATACCCACACCCAGTTGTGGATTATTGCTAAATTAGTACACTGTACTAGTGAACACTGGACTATTCATATGAGATGCATTGTGTCTAAAACTCACTACTGCACTCGGTACTCACAAACAGTTTTTTTTTCTTTTTCTTATATATGTATATAGAAAAATTTTTTTGTTTTGCTTACCTTTTTTAAATGATTTCATTTTTGATAATTTAACATAGTCACTATAATTATTTCAATATTTATTATTTTTTTTGTTCAAATTTTATTGAACTGATTTAACATGGGATCAAAAGTTTGGATCATTGAACATTATTAAATAAGTATGTAGATGGTGAAATATTCTCAGACACAAATGATGTGTGCTATGGTTCTTGAACTTAATAACCCATGAGGAAAAATAGTGGTACTAAAAACCAGTCACTGACAATAAATTCAGCTTGTGCCTCCCCATCTTGTATTTTATAATGTCTGTAAACCTGCTGCTTCTATGAGGTATATTTTTCTACTTTTTAAAGAACAAGTATATTAACTTCAATATATACATTGTCAGCCACTCTCACTATTTAAAGACTCAGTTATTTAACCTGCTATTCAAACATATATCCTTCACAGAGTTATTTCAGAAACATGGACCCAAGATAACTTATGCATTTAATATTTTGCTTCCTCCATCAACATCAGATTACCTAAAACTTAACTTTTTCTTTTCCCATCTATAGGCCTGACATCTGAAGGGAAGACCGTACACCTTCAGGAATATAACTTTATACTAGCGTATTGACCTGCTCATTATCCTTCCCTAGGTCATTTGTCCTGGTATACATACCGCATTATCCAGTTATTTAAAAATCTTTGCCTCAGTCTTCTCTTAGCCATCCTTTCTATTGCTTCCTCTTGTTTTCCAATGCGCTTTATTAAATCCTTAGTCCGTAGCACCTTATTAGTTTTCCAAAGCCTCATGATTTGTTTTATGCTAATATCATAATTAAGCTTCTTAGCTTCTTAGCAAGACAAGCTACCCATTCTGTCCTAGCCAAGCCTAAAAGAAACCGTATTAACATTAAATCTGCAATAGCATGAAAGATTTCTTACAAAAGCCTTTCTAAATTGATTTTTCCAGCCTTCTGTGTGCCCATAAAAACATGAATGTAACCTCAGTTTGCACCATATTACACCAAATTGCATTTTATGGCAGATTTGGTGTTGTTATTTATCTGTCTTTTCTTTATTAATCTTTGTTCCTTCAGATGACCTAACTTGTAAAACTACATGACCAATTTTGGCCTTTCAGAAGTGACTCACCTTGTAAAGCTACATGACTTGTGTACCTCATATATATTGTAAAAAAAAAAAGTATTCCTGTATGCCTGAAACATGCATGTTTATGTTGTATTCTGTTATATTTTGCTATAATATTTTTTGTTAAGTTCATTTACATATTGTTAGCAATGTACTACTTAAAATAAGTTTACTGCTTGTACCTTAATAATGTTTTTTTGTTGTGGAGCTTTTCTCCCCAGGTCTCTGCTGAAAATGCCCACACACACACACACACACACACACACACACACACACACACACACACACACACACACACACACACACACACACACACATTACCTGAGTGTGGTATAGGTTTCTTTTTTAAATATTTCCTTTTTTGTGGTATACATGGGTCCCTGTCATTTATATCTCACTGTATATCTCATGATTTTGCAGTCGATAGACTTCCCTTGACTTCCTGTTTGTTGCTGGGAAATTATTTTATGAAGGGTATTCATCAGAGGTCTGCATTGCCTTTTCATCTGTATTTTTGCTATGGTACACAGTGGCATCATGGCAACACATATGTTTCTGTGCATAGCAAACTGAAATACCCTACCACCATCCCCTGCCCTTAACCACAGATCATAGGAGGTCATTCTGGTCTCTAGCTAAATGCTTTTTGTATTCCTGAGTAAACTACCCCTCACCCCTGTGTACTTGTGTTTGAGCTATCAGAAAATGTTCAAGAACCTGAGTCAACAGCGTCATTGTTGGGTAACATGCTTTCATGGCAGCAGGCTGGTGTGGCATATATCAAATAGTAATGAATAAGTATGTACATAAAATTATTTTTCTTTTTCTTTTTTAGTGTCATCTCTGTGGTCTAGATGGATAATGCCTGACCTTAACAGAGCTGTAGGTTTGAAAAACAATCATGGGGGGTTAAGGGGTGGTATAATGGTTAAAGTATGTAACTCACAGACCCAATGTGGAGGGTTTGATTCTCACCTTTGAGAGAAATTGGCTAAGCTTAAAACAGCCCAGAAGGGTAGCCAGTCTAGTACATGCTTATGAACCTATGGTCCCTAAGGAGCAAGCTAGGAAGATGGAAAGAAATAACATTTAACTACCTTGCCAATCTTGAGGGAAGAAAAGGGCATAGAACTGCATTAATAATATGGATAGTGGCTGTGAGGTAGGATAGAAATGTACATGATGAATAAATTAATCATCCATTGATGATTTGTCTCAGCCTGATGCTCACCCAACTGGTAAAGGGGGAGTGAATGTGTGAAAATGTTGCAAAGGGCTTGTTGGTCTGGATGTGGATGGACAGAAACTTAAAAAAAATCTGGAGAATTTGGAATGGAAAGAAAGCACCACCAGATTGTTTAAATATCTATTAATAAAGCACATCACTACTACTTGTTCTGTTTTTATTGCTTTCAGTTATTTCTTATTACGTTTTCTTTGCTGGCCCCAGTCATTCTTACTGGCATACATAGCATTGTAATATACTGTTATTCATTATCATATGCGTTCACAAAATAGTGCCATATTTTTGGGTGTTACCTAAGGAGTTGTAACATAATTTTCTAGAGGAGAAGAACCCCATCCTTTTGTCAAAATTGCTGCTCCCTTATTCCATAAGACTTGCTAAAGGCAGACTCAACCAGTTCTCTTCCTCTCTGATAAAGGTGTAGACGATAAAAACTAATCATGTCACATCCTGTAATAGAAAACCCATTACGTTCTAGAATGGAAAAGGTGCTGTTTGACATGGCTGCTACAGGATTTAAAAATATTACATATATTGCTGCAAGACAAGGGGTCAGCACCTGTCTTATAAAAGGAAAGAAAAATGAAACTTCACAAAGAAACAGAAATGACAACAAGTGCAATGATTTTCAGTGGCTTACAAGGAAAAATACGAACAAAAAGCGTATGCTGCCAATCAAGAGTTTGGTTCCTATTTGTATGATAAGATCAGATTGCTCTGCTACATTGCATAAAGCGTTTTACTATCCACAATAATAAAGATTTAATGTTCTTTTCAATAGATTTACATCAGGACTGGAAGAAAACTAGTGATTTTTTTGATGGATTTGTGAAAATCACAAAGTAATCCTGGCTTTGTTATGTATTAATTGTTTTGTGCATAGCTAACCATGACTGCACTCACTTATTAATCTAATTAGGATGAAAAGGCCTGGTTGCTACAAAACACTATGCTGATTGTTGAATCATCGATGTACTGATGGTTAATAATATATTTATAAGTAGATATTGTCAGTAACACTGCAATAGTTATCATAGTTTGTCCATTACATAGTACTCTGGTAAGACCTGTCAAATCTGATAATAAATGATGAAGAAGAAAAACAATCAGATGCTGCATTTCTTTAAATATGCTTTTAGAGATCATGCAGAAGCAAGACCATAAGATTCACCTCACTGAAGTGTAGAAATGTTTCAGGTATCTTGCTCTGAATGAGATTGTGGAAACTGGGGACAGCAAGAATGCAAAAAAATGAGATGTATATTATAAAATAAGGGGCTTACATTTAAGTGTAATAAATCACATGACAAATGTTTCGGAACGGCTGCAACTCATAGAAAAACAGGAAAAAATCATAATTACTTTGTATTTCCCAATTTCACAGACAATGCTTCTCATGTTATGTACTATTTTGTTTCTTCACATCAGGAACAAGAGTATATGTACCACATTGTTTTCAAACAGTAATTTAAAGAAAAACTGAATGCCTTGCAGGATAACATGCAAGGATTCAGAAACACAGTTCAACACAAAGCATTTTTAATACTGTTTTTGATCTTTTGAAGTACCAGATGTACCCTTTACTGAATGGTTCACTTGTTCTAATCAATGGTTCACTGATCCATTCTCCAAAAATGATCAACTTGACCTGCAGGTGAGATTGCAGTGTAAGTGTGCTGAAGCTGCCTACTGATTTATATTTCTTTCTATTACAATGATGTTCTCTAGTTTCATTGTAATGCATAAAGAAAGGACTTTTCTTCTTTTTGTGTGAATTTTATCATATCGACCCACAGCATTTGCACAATCCCCTGCTTATATGTTGGACTGATACCACAGCCAGTGCTCTATTATCCTATACTATTCTTTCACACTTAATATTTAAGCTGCTTAGATTACTTGTTGAGACAGCTGTTCTGCCTACAATCATGTTTATAAATGGTCTGCCTTTTACTGGATTCTTAGCAAATATCTCCATCTAGCCATTCAAGATAGTAAAGACAGCTAAAAACATGGTCTGTTTTATCTTTTGCTATACCTACAACTCAATTCATGACCAGCCAGAGCTTTGCTGAGATTTAATGAGAGCAAGTTTCAGCAGTAAGTGATGGCAATAGTGCTTGTTTCCCATCTGCGTTATTTCTCCTAGCCCACCCTTGTACATAACAATGAAGGCTTGGACTGTTATCCTATAACATAAAATATGCATGGTCTGCTCTTATCTGTCAGGCTGGTGTCCATTCTGATCATGTCTTCTCACCACTTGAACAGATGAACTGCATCTGCTGATCTGAAGTGTTTTTTTTTTTTTTTTTTTTTTTTTTTTTGCTGTCAACAAATTACAGTTATTTATTTACCATAATGGTATGTCTGTAGAAGGGCAATTATGTCATAACCAGTAGGAGTTATACTGCAGGCATTAAGACTGTTTGGAAGATAACATTTTCCAAGGCTGCCAGACATACTTTTACTTCCCATAATGCATGCCTATCTTTCTGAAGTCGTTGACATTCAATGAGGAAGTTGAGAAAAGTCAGAAGAAAAAGCAGATGGAAGCAAAATGCTGAAGAAATAAGATAAAAAGGTAAGGGATGGAAGCAGGGTAAATTAACAAAGATAGGCATGTTCTTACCGATCTTTAGTTACGCTAAGTAAAGCTCATATCTGATAATATGGCACTCAGCTTTCTTAGCCTTCAGGATAGAGTCCTTAAATAATCCCAACGGCTCTTATCAGGACATATCCCTGATGACAAAAGAACCAGCAAAACAGTGCCTTTTGTATTGGTTTATGGAAGATGAAGTCATTGCTGGACAAATGCCATCTAAGGTAGCATTACGGAAAAGATCATGACTATAGGCACTGCTCTTGCTGAGTCAGTTCATGGGGGTGCTGGTGGAGATCTCCCTTATTTGTGGCAAAAGACAATGTAGCTGTCGTACTCCCTGGAAAAGCTAATTTTCTTGTCAGTTATCAATTTAACAGAGGAGAAAAATAGTTGATCATCCTTGTAACAAGATTCAGTCCTGTACATGTGAAATCTAAGGTGTCTCTCGACATCTTCAAACTGGAGAAGATATTGACAATAGTTTGAAGAATTAGTAGATAACACGGTAGACTGATAGAGTAACTTAAATTAGGCTCTGTTTTAACTTTAGGTTTGAAAATTGATTGGATTTATGTGTTATCCTTTTAGTACGGGATATTATATAAGGAAGTTTGATAGAAACAGCCTGTAAATCAGAAATTCTTCTGGCTGATATGACAGCAGTAGGAAAGATGGTTTTCCAAGAAAAGAAGATACATTCTTCCAGTGCTGAATTTTCAGAAGAAAGAAAATTAATCTTCTCAAGCAAAAAATAAATACCATGTGGAGGAACAGAATCTCTAATAAGAGATATCAGCTGCAATTTGCCATGTGAAATGTCTTACAGACCTTCATAGAAGCTGAGAAGTTGAATCTGGACCAGAACTAAAGTTTCATATGGCCAATTAATGGTTGCATTCTTTGGAGCCATGACTAGTCATCAAAACCTCTAAGCAGTATAACAATGTAAGCAGGCTGTTAAAATAACGATACTGAAGGCTTTTTGCTTCATTTTTAACAGATACATTTCTAGACCCTTTAGATAAGAAATCAAGAAAGAAGATTTTGATACATCTAGAAAAGTATAAAAAAGTTAAGAAATGTACAAAATAGAGGGTGGAGATTATAAAAAGAAAAATTTCCTCACCTATGAATTCTGCATCTATTCTCTCAACAATTTAATTGCTCAAAGCTGGCACATTTTTACAAATGACACCAATTGTCCAGGGAAAAAGTCAGTACTTTGCATATCCTGAAAGCCATTACCAAATTAAGTATCAAAGTTTAAGCTAAACCAAGTTCCTACTCTCAGAGATCATGGCACAAGTTACAGAAGCTCGGCACTGGGTTTCCATGAAACCTCTTATCAAGCAGAGTCATTCATTTGCCAGTGGAAGAGCTTGAAATGTATCTACCCCAAAGAAACTTTTTTTTTCTTTTTTTAAGAAAACCTCAGCTTGTGTCATATACTAACAAACAAGATTTAAAAAGAATAGCTGAAAAACTCATTGAAATATCATTGGAAAGTTTCCAGATGCATGATTTTGGGATACCTTAAGCAGACTGATGTAGGTTTTGTGTCAGGGCAGGTCACCCTATAAAATATTTAAGTTAGTTCATTGCATCCTAAAAGAGTATAATTGTCAGGAAAGCAGACTTACTGTGTATTCCGGAAGAGTATATTTGTCATTACAGGAAACTTCCCTGTACTCCTGAGACAAATATAGTCATGTCAGCAAAACAGTAATTTCTGGAAACACAGCTGGAAACATCAATGAATAAACTGTATAAAACAGCACAAAATACTTGAATAAATTTAATAAACAGAATAAGCGCTTTCACAGTAAAATTCCAAAACTGCTTCATCAGATAAAATGATCAGTACATGCTCACTTAATACAGATTCTCATATCCAATCACAAACATCGACTTAGACACACCCCCAATTGGGCATCAACACTAAATAAAGCAATACATACAATGTAGCTAAAAACAAACTAAAACATAAAAATGCATAGTCGATGCACCAAATACATTAATTTAAAAAGTCTTCTAACTTTAAGAGTAGTTTTAAGTGGGGCAAAGCTATTCAAGCCCTTCCCTCTATGTGACTGTAGCCTAAGAATCCACTGAGACTCAATTCTTTCCATGAAATTACGGATGTCTCCTAGTCTCTGCGTTGCATGCACCCTATCAATCACCCTAAACTTAAAAAAAATGATGTTCCCCTTAACATGTTTCGTTAATGCATTTTTCTCATATCCAATGCTAAAAGAGTAGATATGCTCCCTGATTCTATCCAACATTCTGCGATTGCACTTACTTACATAGAAAGGAGAGCATTCAATGCAGTGTGCTAAATATATCACAGCTGTCATGTTACAATCTGCCTGTATTCTAAAATAAAATCTACGTCCATCATTACGGTTGACAAACACATTGTCAGTCTCAATATAATTGCAAAAATTGCAATCTCCACATGGAGTAGTGCCTAAAGTGCTAAAATCCCTTGTAACTTGTTTACTTGCTGTCTGGATAGCATAGCATCTGCTTCAAGCTTCTCTTATTTTTAGACCTAAACTTAGGTTTATCACCAACTACTTCTTTGACTTTCTCATCAGTCAGAAGTACAGGCCAATGCTTCTTAATAATCTCAGTGATGGTTCTCGTATCACTATTAAACTGTATTGGTATTGCCAAAGAGATTGGTGGTAACCCTCTGCCTCCAATGACTTGGGCAGCTGAGCCAAAGTATGGTTGGGCTCTACTATCTCTCAATTCAACTCCAGCATGGACCCCTAGTTCAACTTCCCTTTTAGTATACCCTCTTTTTTAAAAATATGGTCATCCTCATTCAAACGGGACATTCCCATCCCTTGACCTTTAACTATATTATGAAAGGTGTGCAGTGGATGCATGCTGGTGCGATGTAAGAATGTATTCCTATAGCAGTCTTTCCTGTACAGGCATGTGCCATAGGTGCCATCCACCCTCCTATCTATGGTTACATCTAAGAAATCAATGGTAGATCTAGAATATTTAAAGGTAAATTTAAGAAAATGAGTAGTCCCATGCAAATATTCCAAAAATCTACTTAAGTCTAATTCACTACCATTCCATAGCATATATATATATATATATATATATATATATATATATATATATATATATATATATATATATATATCTACAAAACAATTGTAAAAATAAATGCAATTGACAAACTCATGCCCTTGAAGGACAAAACTGTCTTCCCAAAAAGCCAGAACCATGTTGGCGTAGCTATTGGCACAAGATGTGCCCATAGCTATGCCAGCGGTCTGTGCATAATAGCTACTATCAAAAATGAAGACATTATTGTCTAAAATGGTCTCTATGAGCAGACAAATCAAATCTATCTGTTTATCATCATAGGCACTATGTAAAGACAAATACCTACTCATATATTCAATTCCAACTTGATTTGGTATGACAGTGAAAAGGGATTGAATATCCATTGTAGCCATCATACACTCAAGTGCTGTAGTATTACATTCAACAAACATATATAAATTCTGCAAAAAATGTTTTCAATCTCTTGTGCAAATAGCTATGCCAAAATGGTTCTGGCTTTTTGGGAAGACAGTTTTGTCCTTCAAGGGCTTGAGTTTGTCAATTGCATGTGTTTTTACAATAGTTTTGTAGACTGTATATATATATATATATATATATATATATATATATATATATATATATATATATATATATATGTATATATATATATATATATATATATATATATATATATATATATATATATATATATATATATATATATATATGCTATGAAATAGTAGTGAATCAGACTTGAGTAGATTTTTGGAATATTTGCATGGGACTACTCGTTTTCTTAAATTTACCTTTAAATATTCTAGATCTAATATTGGCTTCTTAGATGTAACCATAGATAGGAGGGTGGATGGTACCTATGGCACATGCCTGTACAGGAAAGACTGCTATAGGAATGCATTCTTACATCGCACCAGCATGCATCCACCACACATCTTTCATAATATAGTTAAAGGTCAAGGGATGAGAATGTCCCATTTGAATGATGATGACCATATTTTTAAAAAAAGAGTTATGTAATCTTAAAAGACAATTTAGGAATAGAGGGTATAGTAAAAGGGAAGTTGAGCTAGGGGTCCATGCTGGAGTTGAACTGAGAGATAGTAGAGCCCCAACTATACTTTGGCTCAGCTGCCCAAGTCGTTGGAGGCAGGGGGTTACCACCAATCTCTTTGGCAGTACCAATACAGTTTAATAGAGATACGAGAACCATCACTGAGATTATTAAGAAGCATTGGCCTATACTTCTGACTGATGAGAAAGTCAAAGACGTAGTTGGTGATAAATCAAGTTTAGGTATAAAAATAAGAGAAGCTTGAAGCAGATGCTATGCTATCCCGACTGCAGTAAACAAGTTACAAGGGATTTTAGTAGTTTAGGCACTACTCCATGTGGAGATTGCAATTTTTGCAATTATATTGAGACTGACAATGTATTTGTCAACCCTAATGATGGACGTAGATTTTATTTTAGAACACAGGTGGATTGTAACACGAGAGATGTGATATATTTAGCACACTGCATTGAATGCTCTTCATTCTATGTAGGTAAGTGCAATCGCAGAATGAAGGATAGAATCAGGGAGCATATCTACTCTATTAGGATTGGATATGAGAAAAATGCATTAGCAAAACATGTTAAGTCAACAGGGGAACATAATTTCTTTAAGGTTAGGGTGATTGACAGGGTACATGCAACGCCAAGACTAGGAGACATCCGTAATTTCACGGAAAGAATTGAGTCTCAATGGATTCTTAGGCTACAGTCACATAGAGGGAAGGGCTTGAATAGCTTTGTCCCACTTAAACCTACTCTTAAAGCTAGAAGGCTTTTTAAATTAATGTATTTGGTGCATCGACTATACATTTTTATGTTTTAGTTTGTTTTTAGCTACATTGTATGTATTGCTTTATTTATTGTTGATGCCCTATGGGGGGGGGGTGTTGAAGTCAATATTTGTGATTAGATATGAGAATCTATATCAAGTGAGCATGTACTGATCATTTTATCTGATGAAGCAGTTTTGGAATTTTACTTTGAAAGTGCTTATTCCATTTATTAAATTTATTCAAGTATTTTGTGCTGTTTTATACAGTTTATTCATTGACGTTTCCAGCTGTGTTTCCAGATATTGCTGTTTTGTTGACTTACTTACTTTTTTGTTTTATATCTGGATTATTCTTCCTCCCCAGTACTTCATTTTGGAGACTTTCGTTTACAAGTATCATTATCACTGTTTTCAAAGTCTTATATCTGAAGTCCTGATAAAGGTACATACAGAAAAATAAGGCAGAAAGGTAACACAAACAAGTTGACATGATTTGCTTAGCATGTTAGTGAAACAGGCAGCATGGTTGTGCACATTTGGAGTTTTTAAGGAATGGACATATTTCCATTTACGTTAATAATGTAAACATAGAGTATGATGCTGTCATGTTGTGGGTGCTAGATTCAAGCAGTGGGTATTAGTAAAACATAACATTAAAACATGATATGTAATGTGAAGACATTTTGAGATATAAATGCTATTTAAAGCAACTATAACTAATGCCTATATTTTCATAACTGCATTAATTTCATAAAAGCTATGTGACCTAGAGCTGAACAAATGGTGCCAACAGCAGGGTTCTCATTCTTAAATTATAATCTAAACTGTTTATAACAACCATATCACCCCCTTTATCCAGTTTCATTAACTGGATATTCTTATTTGTACAAAAAGTTTTTAAGTCATCCATTTCCTCTTTAGATAAATTATATTTAATAGATCTATTTGTGTTGGATAAGAGTGAATGAATGTCATGTTCAAAAATTTTATTGAAAAGAGAAATAGTTGGTTGTCAGGGGGAGTATAAATGCTAGGTATATGTAAACACGTGTGTATGTGTGTGGAGTTCATTAGAAAAATAAAAGTGTCAAATTAATGGGTATAAATGTTAAACTTTTCTGAAATAGTGACACATACTTGGGAAAAACATCTTGGTCACTAAAATTATGAATCTTAAAATTGCCAAAATCATTAGTGATATTCTAAGGATTAATACCACTGTCCAGATGTTCTAATTCATTCGCCTGTCCTTTTTGTGATAAAATGACCTCCCACTCCGATTCCTCCTGTGCTCCTAAACCGGAAGGAGTTCGTTCTTTGCCTCTCTCTAATTGAGAAGCCTCTCAGATCTTCCCAGGGCCAGGGTGGTTTAAAGGATCTGTAAAACACTCAGTGGACAATTCATTATTTCCAACCAACCCAACTCTCTCTTAATGAGGTCATGATTAGTGCTTTTAGGTTGTCTGGGGAAGGCTACATTTTTCTCATAAGCACCCTTGCCCTCAATATCTTCTTGTGTTTTCTAGTCTCAATAATAGTAACCACCTTATCAATATTAACATTAATTTTATCATAATCAGGTTTATGAAAAAAACATAATAACTCCTCCTTAATACTGGAGTCCATCTGATTAATTTCTACTTCACAGTTTGTCCATACACGTTTGATTACATTTCATTAAAAGTTCTATTAATTCCCAACCATGTCTGTCAAACATACTGAGAAGTTTGTGATGTAATTCAGAACCTTTGATTAAAAAAGTCAGAAATTTCCAGAGTATTAAGCCCTTGGGAACTAACTTAGTTTTAATATAGTCTCTGAAATAGCAGATGTGTAACTGTAGTTTCCAAAACTTTAACAGCTTTTTTACCAAACAAAGATAACATATTTTTAACTGAAAGTCCTTGGTCAAAGGCTTGTCTAACATTATCTTGAAATAAATTGTCCTGAAATTCAAATCTAGTGTACAACCACTCACCAGTATGAAAATAATCATTGTGCTGATTTGTAGGAAAAAACAATCCCTCCTCTCTTGACGGAGGGGCATTACAGGTATTGTCTCCTACAGAGTTCATGGTAGGTAATGAATGCAGTGCCAGTATAATATTCCAATCATTTGTGTCACAGGTGCCTTTAATAGCTGAAGAAACTTCCTGGACCTGTTGAGTATGCTGTAGCACCAACTGGGTTAGAATCCCCAAAGAGCTGTCAAAAACATTGTGTGTAACAAATATATTGCCATGAGAATATTTATTACATCCGGATGATGGTATTATCAATGAGGGAGGTCAGAAAGCCAATGCTCAAACCAGGAACCAGGATGGCAAACTCGCAAATAAAAACAGACATCTCTTCAAGTGAAAAATGCCATTAAAGGACCAAATGAAGCAAGAAAGTGCATAAACAACACACAGATCAGTGATGTCTGCATAAAATTCATACAGTTTTCTCCAAAGAATGAAAGTAAATTTTATTAATCTAAGTACTTTTGTCCCAAACAGGTAAAAAGGAACTTTATCAGAGATAATTAACACAGTTACATCACTTCCTTAAATAACCAAAGCAATTAAAACAGTTAATAGCTAATCAAAAATTTAAAGTGAAACTTCTACTAAAAAAAGCACATCACATATTATAAATACTATGAAAGTCAAACTATTTTAAAGTTATTAGACAAATTATCTGAAATAGAATAAAATAAAATAAAATCAATAATCTTAGGCCCTACAAAGAGATTTCAACTTTAAAATAGATGCTATAGAACACATTTCATTAAGGCCAAAAGGACCTGAAGCATGTAGCTTGATCTACCATAGTAGTTCATTTTGTAGATTAATATTGTTTTGAAATATTGTGAAAGTATTACATGCATAGTTTGCACAGATTCAGCAATATCACAAAACAGCAGTACGCTTTCCCATCTTGTAATAGATCATCGGAAAGCACTTTAATCGACAAACCATTTCCTCAGTGATATCTTGGATCTGTCGTACACACGTTTGCTTGAAAATAACAGTAGCATTTTGAGCAAACAAAATACAGTTTTTCTTTCACAAATATGCAGTATAAAATCAGCATCTACAGACAGGTGTTTGATACTAACCAACAGTGTATAGTCCATTTTCTACCAAATTGATATCACATTTTACAATTTACATTTTTTGTAAGACCATTCATCAGATATTGTAAATCTAATTAAGTGTTTTTTTAGTAGAGGATTTTAGATACATTCTCTCAGGAAGGTAATGATTTGCTGGCTTAGAAAATCTCAGGAAGTAAAGAAGTAAATTAGCCTCCTGCTGTTCAGGATGAAATGAGTTAAAGAAGAAAATGAGTTAATATTTTCTTTTCTCAGAAGACTACTGTCTTCTTGTTCATCAAAAGAGGAAGAAATACATGTGATATTAACTATCTTGCTGCACAAGATAACTTATCTAGTATAAAGATGCTTTCTCTCAATCTTTAGGCTCCTCCCCTCAACAAGATGCTAAATTTAACAAACTTATAAATACAGTTGAAAAAAAATATTACTGACCAGCATCTGAGATTTCCTGTCCTAAAAAGAGACTATCAGAAGTGTTTACACCCTAGACTCCATGAGAAGGTTACTCTATACATTCACAAATTTCAATGAATTATACAATAAAAAATTGAAATGCCTTCATCTGCATATAGTAGGCAAAGAGGACCTATAAATGCAGTGCTTGTCACCAGTGTAGTGATACTCTTGACAAATAATATTTAGATCTTGACAACTATTGTTTTGCTTGAGTCTATTTCACCAAAGGTAGTTGCTCTTCTTTTTTTTCAAATATAATATTTATTTCACTTTTCCTTTAACTACAATGAACAGTACAGTACAAGGTGAAAGTAACTATAACAATGGAATTAACATAAGATTGCAAAACAACAAATAATGCATACAGATTTCCAGGCATATATGATGATTGACCTTGATATTTAAAAAAAAGGCAAGCAGAAAAGAGCAACAGACATTCTTTTAATTGTAATAGGCATTAATAAAAGGCAAGTATGCCCTGTAATGTTGAGTATTATTTAGAATTCATACAAGATCTGACCATTAATATTGACAGTATAACTTTACCCATTGTTATTATCACAGGAGAAGGAATATATTCATATATCTGTGCCTGCCAAAGCAACTACTTACATTACTTTGTCACTCATGCAGGTTGTTCTAGAAAAGTTTACAAGTTGATATTTTTACATGCAGTAGTGATAAATACAAATGCCTAAGTAGTAGAGGGCACTTTGCCAAACCTAATGTATCTAGCACAATCTTTTTGTGAAAAGGTTGATTGTAGCCTCTATCTCAAATTAAGTAGGAAAGTTACTATTTGGTGGGGAATAAGAAAGAAAAATAAAGTGTTCTAGCTGACTTAGTGAGAATTTAGCTAAGAACCTCTATATGTCTTTTCCAGTATTACTTGAAATATGTTAACTTCTTGTGGCTTACTGTTCTTAGTTTGTTTGCTAAAACATATTTGATAGCTATAGATTTGAACTCTGCCCAAGAAGTTTTGGATCTGTCAACCCAGTTGAGGGCTATATAGGATTTCCGTGCTGTGCACAGTGTTACAATAATATGCTTAGACTCAAATGTATAGGAGTTGGGGAAAATGTATAATATTGCCATTTCCCATGAGAGGGTGAATTTCATATAACCTGTTTTTTCCAGTTTTGCTCTTAAAGAGCACCATAGTTTCTAGATGTTTTTGCAAGACCAGAATATGTGGAGAGTGTCTGCTATTGAATTAGAACATGTAGGGCAGAAAGGTGACATATTAGCATTTATTTTGCTCAGAAAAAGTGGTGTGTGATAAGCGTTATTAATCATAAATTGAGTGTAAATCATTTTTTTAAAGGGAGTTAGTTTTATAGCTATATCGATTGCCGCTAGTTTTTGTTCATTAGTTAATTTATTATTTTGACTCATCCAGTAGTTGGAATATAAGATTACATCTTGGTATTTAATGTGAGTAATTAGTCTATAAGTGTTTGATAACATTTTAGTCCTCAATAATAGAAGGGAAATGATTTGTTGGTACAAATGTAAATCTTGTGAAGTTACATTAATTTCTGTTGTCATCAAAGTTACTAGATATAATATTTGTTTAATAATTAAGTGGTATTTTTACTTGCTCCTAGAGAATCTACAATAGAACTCAATGGTAGATCTTTGATATGATAATAGTCCCAGACTATACATTTCTTTATGATTGGGTACTTATCTAGATTTAGCATATTATTATTGAGTCTGATATTAGGGTTCATGTGAATTGGTTGAGCCATAATTAAGGAGTTTTTTAAGTTTAAGGAAGTTATGAGCTTTTGGAAACATGTCGCATTATTGACTATGGTGGGATGTATTTTGAAGTCTTTTAGAGTCTTGTTATTGAGAAACGGTACAGCATTTGGATTTATATTGGAGGAACTAAGACATTGGTGATAAATTTTGATCCAGAGAGGATTCCATGATGTAAGAGAAGGTTCATAGTTTTCTAGTCGTATGATATGACTGAATAATAAGATAATATGTCTGAAAGTCGGGGAGGCTCAGACCACCTTTTGCTTTGGGCAAGGTTAACTTTGTGTAACTAATTCTAGTATTCTTAGGGTGCCAAATAAATTTACCCAATGTTGCTTTCATTTTAGAAAAAAAATGTTTGGAATGTTTTGGTTGATGGCATAAAAATGATATAAATTTTAGGGAGGATATTGATTTTTATGATTGCTGTCTTGGAGAGAAGGGAAAGGTTTAAGTTTTTCCATTTATCGAGATCTTCTATAACATTTGACCAAACTTTATAAAGGTTTTTATTTATAATTTCGTTGTGTGCATGAGTAAAAGTAATGCCCAGGTATTTGAGTGAATAATCTACTTTAATCTTTGTTTCTGGGAAGAAGAATTCTTTGTGGCTTAGAGGGTTTAACAGGAATATTTTTGATTTACATGGATTCATGGCATAGTTTGAGATTGCAGAAAACTTTTCAATGGAGCTTAAGAGCTTTTCTTAGTCTGTGGAGGGAAATTCAAAATAGATGTTAAGATCGTCAGCAAGGGCAGTGTATTTAACTTGGACTTTGGAAATGTAAATAGAATGGTTAAATGTTTTTTGGCTTAATTTCAGGAGGAGGGCCTCTAGATACAGGTTAAAAGGATAAGCAGAAAGCAGACAGCCCTGTCTTGTGCATTTAACTATTGGGATAGGGTTTGATTTCTTTTTATGTATAGTGTAGTAGTAGCCTTATTATATAGAACTCTGACCATAGCTATAAATTCTTCAGGTAGAACAAAACATTTCAAAATCTTGAAGATGAAATTTAGGTTGACTCTATCGAAAGCCTTTTGTGCATCGAGGGAAAATGCATATTTGGGGGAGTTATCTTTAACTGTCATGTTTGTTATTGCTTCTTTTGTTAATTTATTGTCCCAGACTTGCCTATTACTCATGAATCCTAGCTGTTTGGGATATATAATATAAGGGAGTATTTTATTGAGTCTGTGAGCCAATACTGTTGATAGTGTTTTTATATCTAAGTTAATTAGTGCAATTGGGCAATAATCATTAGGGTTATGATCATTTGCATTAGGTTTTGGTATAAAAATTGTCTCATAATTATTTATATACAGATCAGTAATGCCGAATTTTATTATATAATTATACACTTTCAGTAAAAGTGGAGCTAATTGTTTCTTAAAGTATTTGTAGAATTTCACTGAGTATCCATCAGGGTCTGGGGCTTTCCCTGATTGCAGTTTGTTGATGGCTAGGGATATTTCTTCAATAGTTATTGGTGCTTTAAGAAGATTTATTTGAGTGTCATTTATTAGTGGGAATTGCAATTCACCTAGGAAGTTATCAGAAGATGTCTCATCGGCAAGATGTTGGGGGCCATAGACCTCTTGATAGATTTCTTCAAAAACTTGAATGATTTCCTTGCCTGAGAAGAATGACCTATTGTTATGATTAATTTGTTTTATTCTAGAGGGAGAAGGTTTAATGTTAATTATTCTGGCCAGAATTTTAGAGGGGGTTTGGGCCCATTCAGCATACCTATGCAGAATCCTGAGTTCAATGAGAGAAAGCTGATTTAATTGGATTTCTTGTAGTTGTTTTTGCAGGGAAAGCATCTGTTTTTCTAAATCTATGGTGTATTTGGTTTGCAGTTCTAGTGCTAGGTTTTTTATTTTGAATTCTAAAGTGGCAATTTCAGATTTAACTTGTTTTTTGAGTAAAGATGCTTTTTGGATTAATATTCCTCTAAGTGTTGCCTTGGTCGCGGCCCACTGTATATCAAAGGGAATGTTTGATCTTTCTAGGTTGTTAATAGTTTGGCTAAGAAATTCCTTTACTTCTTGATAGAGTTCCCTGTTTTTAAGAAGGTTTTGGTTTAAGGTCCAATTTAATACAAATTGGTCATTTATGTTTGACTTGGTCTTGTTTATTTTTAGATTAATTTTGGCATGATCAGAAAGGGTTCTGGGGTCATTGTAGTAATCTATTGCATATTTTGAGAAACTTGTTGAAATTAAGAAAAAGTCTATCCTAGACCATGATTTGTGGGAGGTTGAGAAAAATGTGAATTTACTGATTTCAGGATCATTTCTATATAATTCAAAGGGATTGAATATATTAAAATCCTCTATTAATTCAGTTATAAGCTTAGACAGGCCAACAGGTTGTTTGTTTTCCTTGTTTGTTCTGTCTAGTTCAGAACTGGTAGTCATATTCCAATCCCCACCTAATACGTATAGATGATTTGGGAATTTTTCTAAAATTGTGTAGACTTCGTATATAAAAGTAGTCTAGTACATGCATGGTTCATATATATTCAAAATTAAAATGTCTTTACTAAATGATGGGAGGGAGCATATTAGGTAACACCACCTACCATTAGGATCATAGTCACTTGATATTATGATACCTTTGAAAGAGTTTTTAACAATTATTTCTACCCCTTTAGATACAGTATCATCCCTTGCGGCTATTATTAGCTTCACCCATTTCTTTTTTAAATCCTTCTCCCATTGAACTTTAGTTATGTGAGTCTCTTGGGTAAGTGTTACCTCAGCCTTTGATTTATAAATTAGATGCAGAATTAGGTTATTTTTTTATTATTTTGGAGACCTTTAACATTCCAGGATTCCACTGACACCATTAAATCTTTACTCTAACCATTGAATAGTTGTTAATGTTTTGAGTGAAGGGCAAACTGGAAAATATAGAGGAGTGTAGATGTTGCTTTGGCATTTGATGTGAGAACTCTTAAAGAATAATACTTGTAATAGTAAGGTGAATGAGTGACAGCCCACCCCCTTCAGACCACCCCCTCGTGCGTAATCACAACCTACTACTATTTGGAAGAGGTACTAGAACCACATTTACAAAACTATTATACAAAATTCTATGGATATTCTAAGATCCATCAGACACTCAGCACAAAGCTAAACTTCATATCCTGCATTGACTTTTGAGAATATGTCATAAAGTATAACTTTTCCTAATGATTAATTGGAAGAAGTATTTAGTTATAGTCAAATACTGCTAGTTGGGGTTCCAACCTGTTTGAAAATTATTTGAGATTTAAAATTCTTATATCTCCGTGAAGTTCTTATATATAGGAGGAAGATCTTATATTCAGGTATTCAAAAAATGAAACAACAGAGTAAGTGTATACATATGAGCTATTGTATAATAGCATGTAATTCGCAAAGAAGAACAACACAACTTAAGATATTTAAAACATCAGTACTTTGAATAAATGCCTGAAAACATCTATATAACTCTTTTATAAAACATTACAACAAATCAGTACCCATAAAACATTATAGTCTGATCGTATCATAGTCTATTGATGCACTAAACTGCATTGATACCAATGCCATCCAATAGTTGAGCTGCTTGGCCATTTTGTTATAAAATATGTAGACTTGATTCTAGAGCTACAAGGAACTTATTATAACAGCATAAGGAAATCGCTGAATGCAGCTATTGAGAAAAGCCTTAATATCAGATAATCACTTTTGAAGACTCTTCTCTAATTTGTGTGATGAAATGACCAACACTAAAATCGGTCGACTCCATCCAAGTATGCAGAAGAGTGTGAAGGGCAAGTTTTTAAACAGTTAGGTATAGAACTGATGACATTTTTGAAATACCTTGATTTCTGCACAAAGATCTTCTGTACAAAATGTAGCTAAATAAAGCTATACAAGTGTGTTTTAATACAGTGCAAAGGAGGATGCAATGGCATATATTCACAGACAAGGGTCCTAGGCTATGAAATCTAGCCTTTTACAGAAGTTGTTAAGGTAATGACAACTGCTTAAAAGTACGCTCATTAAGAAGTCTTTGATAAATGTTGTTTACTTTCTTAACAAAGGTAAAAATACAAGAGATTATGACTAGTATTTTTGTGGATAAACAAAACCATAAGAAATGCCTGGGCTTCATGGTGTGGGATAGGGTTATAGGTATAGAATAGGCAGAAAACCGCTCAGGCGTCCAGCCAGCTTAATCTAATAAGTGGATCAGTCATGGTCCCCAAATGAGGAGTGCTATGCTATATATTACTGCAATTGAATTTACTATTGTCCATCTCATCACCCAGTTTAGTCTTGCAGACATCCAGTATGCTGCACTGCTTGACATGTGGAGTAAGCTTGCCCCATAAAATTTAGTTTGATTGGGTAGGAGTTTGTCACACCAGCATATTCAAGCTTAGAGTCTTTGGTACAGGCGTATTTGGTGTTATTTGTTTTGCTTATCTGTGGTAACACCAAGCAGGGTAGAGTCTTTCATGATTCCCAAGGTCAGACTCAGGTCACTATACAGAAGTCTGTATGACACAGAATATAATGATTTTTTTTCCTTCTTTTTTTTTTTTTTTTTTTTTAATCTTATTAGCATAACTTAGTTTAGACCAGTGATAACCTTGGTCAGAAATTATTGAGGGTTTTCAGGTTGAATGAGATGCTTAGAGAGATGACAGCTACATTCTGAAGGAGACATTATATTCCATAATGGGCAAAATGGGGGAGGTATATCTTTTGGAAATTAGCTGTATTAGGTATAAGGATTTTCTAATTATGGTTTACTTATGATGTTCAAAGGGTAGTTCATTGCAGATGAGGGTAACCACAACACTTGATGACTGAGCTTACTTTAAGATGTATTGTATGATGTGGAGAATTCTGACTAGCTGACTATAACCACATAACACTTTTTGGAATTAAGCCTTGCCTTATGGTCAGTGCACTAGGCACTAGATATTAAAAGTATCCTGCCCTTGTTAAATGATGTTTATAACTTAAGGGAAGCATATGCCGGCACCCCATTTACAGTCATCTGCAAACTTAGTCATAGATCATCCACATTTGGCTTAATATGTGAAAGTAGATATTGAATATTAAAGATCTCAGGCCAGAGCCTTGGAAAAATCCACTGTTAACATGTTTAGCTTAGCCATAACCAGATGAGGAGTGTGGACTGCAAGGTATATATCTATGGCTTTCATGACCCTATAAGAGAAACTAACCAAGATGATAGAACATATCTTTGACAAAAACTGTTTGGTTTGGATGGAAGTACTGAAGTTTCTCTATAACATTATTTACAGGATCTATTATGATGTAATCTATAAACTCATAAATGGTATACCAATAGAACATGCTTTTAAGATATTACATATTTGTAACTTCATCATAAGTACTAACTTATTTTTCCTTTTTCCTGCACTACAAAAAAAATAAATAAATAAACAGCGAACAGTTACTGGCCCTTCTGTTCCTTCCCTGGATGTCTACCTACAGCAAGAAGCTCCCCTCACCAGACATCCTCACTCTAAAGCCTGGTGTATCTTATAGCATTTCTAGTAGGTTATTGCTAAACCTCAGAGTTTTTCCATTACTAATCATCTTTTGTCAGGCGTTGATAAAACCCCACCACTCTTTCCAGCTTATCTTATGCGAAGATAACAATCAACTTGTCTAGTCAAGTTTCCGACCTACATCGCCTACTCCAACTGCCCCCTCATCTGCTCCAAACACTATACTCTACCCAGTGTCCTAGCACGGCCCTGTCACTCCCCACCCAGACTGAAGAAGACAGTTTTTTTATTTTCTCGAGGGGATTTTATAATAAATGTCTATTTTTGATAAACCACAAGACAAAATAAAATGCATAATGTTGGTGTAAGTACGGAGAAAGACATCATGCAAGTAAACAAAGGCCACAGTGTGTCAATTTGCCCACCTGCGAAACTCCTGTTACTTTTCAGTCACTATGCAACCTGAGTGTAAGTTTGATCACCTAACTTCGAACTTTCAGCCCACAAGTATCGGCAGTCCTGTAGTTCTCTCTGCTTTACTGCATGTTATCATCCAAGAATGCAACAACTATATTACTGCCCTTCCAAACATCCCCTACGCAATAACTTGTATCACAAATTGTTTAAGAAAAAATTGACTTTCACTGCATCTTAAACAGAGCATCGACCACCAGTGATTCATGCTTCCGGGCTGCTGTGTAGCTTCCAGGCAACCTTCCAGATAGTTCCTGAATAGATGATTCTGATCACTGTATGAGGCTAGGTAGGTAGTAGGTAGTGCATGCGTTGCTTTTTTATGCATATATATCAATGGAAAGGATAATATATGGATAGCATGTAAACAGAATCTGACTCATATATCTTATTTATGACATTCAGCATAGATCGGATACAGTATGTTGCTCCTGGATGTTGCAGGAACATAATAAAAAAAAAAAAAAAAAAAGAGCTTTCTCGATTCCAGACCATGTAGGTGGTTTACTTGAATGAAACATATTTGTAAATGAGATGCTGTCTTTCAGTTTTCTTAAAACAATAAAAGCCTGTAACTCAAAACAATGTAAAGGCACTTTAAATTAGACATAATGCATAGTGGATCATTGTCGGACAAAAGACACCAATGTGGAAGGCATAGTCCAAAAAAGATAATTGGGTTTCTAGAAATGCATTTTAGATTTGACATAGAACTTGAATAGAAAGCGAAAGAACATTTAATTCTAATAACCAACGATGACTTAGGAAGGTATATGCTGCCATGGGGTCTGTGTATATGTGTTGGGACGTTGAAGCGTTTGTTGCATCAGCAAACTTTGCCCTCAGTGATCTTGTGCTTCCTGTTTTTAGCCCAGAAGTAACTTGTAAGGTCAGAAGGTGTTTGTTGACTGCATGCTGCGGATCTTTGGCCAAGAACTGGAATTCCAAAATGGCAATTATTATACAAACCGAAAAGTAAGATAAGTAGCTGGATGGCTTGGCTGTAGATCTCTGCTGTATCCATGATCAGGACTACATTTGTAAAAAGCAAACAGTATTGGCATAACTTTAGCTTTGGTTTATTATTTATACAAGACTTGTCAGTAACTCCTTGAATGCTTTCGAAAAGCTGATTTGGCTTCTTGAACAGTTTTGACTGAGTAATTGAAGGTGTTATGATGGAAGCATAGAGTTACCAGGTACTTCATTTGGAATTTGATGTTATTGTTTAGAAGGTAGCTGCAAAAGGGAGAAAGGACTTGCCTTGACTGTTTAATTGGAAGGGGCAAATCCTGAGCTATTGTGATTTTATTACCATTCCAGGTGATGTTTTTCTTCTTTTTTGCTTGTACAATTATGGATTGAGCATGTGAGGCATTCAGGATTCTGGCATAAACTTGTCTAGGAGTATCCAAAGTTTGTGCCTTCCTTAACACCCTGTGGATTCTCTCTATTGTAATTGATTGATATAACTCCTTATTTTCAACTATATTATCAATAATTTCCTTTGCAATACTGGTGAGTTGTGAATGTTTGTATTTTTTCTGGAATGCCTCTAATTAATATATTGTTGCGTCTCGCTCTCGCTTCAAGGTCTATTATTTTTTGTTGCAAGTCCTTGATGGTATTGTCATTTTTGGAGACAGCATTTTGCAGCCCTTGTATTTTTATTTCATTCTTCAATATTTTTGCTTCATTTTGCTCCATTCTTGACATAATTTGATACAGGCTATTTCTGGATGTTGTTAACGTTGTAGAGAAGGCTTGTATTTCCGATTGAAGGGGAAGTAAGGCTGCTTTGAACTCCTCCATAGTAAAGGGTTGATCAGTCTTAAATTTCAGGATTCGTTTATGAGCTTCTGACTGTGTTTTGGTTGTTTTCTGTCTCTTTGAAGAGGTCTTTTTTTCCAGAGAATTGATAAGTGATAGTCTGGTCTTAGTGGATTGTCATTCCATTTGTTCCATTCTGATAAGAACTTCTGATTATTTGCTTGTATAGGCTGTTTTTCCAAGGCTGGCAGGCCCAAGCACATGTATTCAGAGTCACCAATGTACCACTGCTGTAAATAAGAGTGTACTGGCCCAGTCTTGCTTCTGATCCAGAAACTGAGGAACAGGTAAGTAAAAGTACAATTTTCCTTTCATTATACTTGCTTTCTTGTAAGATTTGGTGCAGTGGTAGCGAGTGATTTGATTAGATTAGTAATTATCTTTGAGAGCAGGCAGAAGTATTTGCTTGCTATCTGGTGGCCATCTTGAATAGTTGCTCTTCTAAGGGTGTGCTTTACCTGCAAGCTGCTCCAGCTATAATGGAAAAACTTAAAGATCTCTTTGTAAATGAAATTATGAACAATGCTATGATATCTTGAAAAGCAAGACCAATAATGCCCTATATAAATGTTCTTTGGTTTGTGCTGAGTTCTCAAAATTTTACTTTGGTATTGTTGAAGTAGTGACACCCGATGAAAGACAGAAACACTGGGAGACAAGGACTGAATATAGGGAGTTGATGTGGCAACTAAAAATAAATGCTTCTCCCTCTACTGGTTTAAATGGTCACATGTCAATCAACTCAAAGGCAGCAAAGCTCTAAATAATATTTATGAACAGATGTTGTGATTGTTTTGCTTCTGGCTTTGGACAGTGGATTCACTTAGAATTTTACTATTACTTTGTTACTGTGTCATTTTCATTTTTTATTCATATTTTTTGCATTAAATTACATGATGTATATGCTTTTGGTTGCTCATAATGATTTTTAATAATCCAGGTTTTAATTATGTAATCATTAATGGACCTACTTAAGCTGTTCTGTTTTCCTTTGTTTGTTTTTTCATCTAGTTCACAACCATGTTTATTTCTGATGGCCATTTAACATTATTTTACTTGGTAGGTCATGTGACACTTTGCATCTGTTGGTCATATGACATAAATATCTATTTAGTTTCAAATAGTTTTTGTTCTGATGAAGTTCTTTGAATGTATGGGAAGAAAGTGCTTAACCTACCTTTTGAATTTTAATGGAGCAAAAAAATATTGTGAATTCTCAGCAGGTTGTGTGATGCTGTTTGCTTTCCCTGCAGACACCGAACATTAAGTGTGCCTTTGTGGTGGTTTTTAGTGTTTTTTTCTTGGGGGGAAGGCAGCACAGTCACATGTTCTGACTTACATTTTTCATGAAATGTATCTGTGTACATGTGTGTGCGTGCATGCGTGTGTGCGTGTGTGTGTGTGTGTGTGTGTGTGTGTGTGTGTGTGTGTGTGTGTGTGTGCATGTTTATATAACGCCCTCATTGCACATCCATGGCTTCAAAGCAATATGTACAAAGCATATAAGAATATAAAGCACACCCATTACTTTGCACTGCAGTTGATCACAATTCAGTGATAGCATTAGTTGACATATCCTAGAGTTGATTAGTTATAGTACAGTAGTAGTCCGCTGAGTCTAGTACACTGATATAACAAAAAAAAAAATCAAGCTAAATTCCAGTGAATCAAATTTCTTAATACCATGATTTTATTGATTTTATTGCTACAATTTTTAGACAACTCATCTAAAAAGAAAACTTCATCAGATATAGTCCGTTCAAACAAGTGGTACACCAATGATTCAGAGGTATAGAAACATTTTTCGCAATCCTGAGTTAGTAGCTACAATCTTTGCCCAAGAAATTCCAGTGTATTACAGAACTGTGGAATTAATTTGTGTGCACATCCCTAGTTTATTTAAATGTCTGAGTGACCCAATATTATTGTTTCTTGAGAGGTATTACTAGAGATCAAAGAAAATATATGCTCAGCAGTATTTATGTTACTGCCAGGGGTACGTGAACTCCTATAATACATATGTTCTTAAGATTATTAAGTTTGAGAAAAGAGATAAGTTCTGTGTTATTAAAATGGAGGAAGAGTATGAGGGAAAAGATGGTACTTGAGATTTTTAAAAGATTATCATTAGTGGACCGGAGTTCCGCTATGGCGACCCCTAGCCTGGAAAAGCCGAAAGAAAAACAACATTCCAGCCACACCAGCTTTTAAATTGTTTTTTCTAATGCTATAAAAATAAACCTTGGGGCAGATCTTTTCATTATATATATATATATATATATATATATATATATATATATATATATATATATATATATATTCATATCAAAACTTTTCCCACCGTCAATGTGGCCTATAACCTCTACAATTCAATTGAAAAACAAACTAATCTGTTATGGGGAAAATATAAAAAATAAAAAACATACAATACGCTGGTTGCATAAGTGTGCACAATCTTAAACTAATACTTTGTTGTGTGTGCACACTCTTAAACTAATACTTTGCTGTGTGTGCACACCCTTAAAGTAATACTTTGTTGTGTGTGCACACCCTTAAAGTAATACTTTGTTGTGTGTGCACACCCTTAAACTAATACTTTGTTGTATGTGCACACCCTTAAAGTAGTTGTTGAACCACCTTTTGATTTAATTGCAGCATTCAATCTTCTTGGGTAGGAGTCTATTAGTATGGTACATATTGACTTGGTAACATTTGCCACTCTTCCTTGCAAAAGCACTCCAAATCTGTAAGATTGCAAGGGTATCTCTTGTGCACAGCCCACTTCAGGTCACACCACAGATTTTCTAATGGATTTAGGTCTGGGCTCTGGCTGGGCAATTCCAAAACTTTAATTTTCTTCTGGTGAAGCCCTTCTTTTGTTGATTTGGATGGATTTTTTGGGGTCATTGTTATGTTAAAAGGTGAAATTCCTCTTCATCTTCAGCTTTCTAACAGATGCCTGAAGGTTTTGGACCAAAAGTGACTGGTATTTGGAACTGTTCATAATTCCCTCCACCTTGACTAAAGCCCCCAGTTCCAGCTGAAGAAAAGCAACCTAAAAGCATGATACTGCCACCACCATGCTTCACCATGGGGATGGTGTTTTTTTTGGTGATGTGAAGTGTTATTTTTGTGCCAAACGTACCTTTTGGAATTGTAACCAGAAAGTTCAACCTTGGTTTCATCAGACCATAACACATTTCCCCACATGCTTTGGGGAGATTTGATGTATTGTTTTGCAAATTTTAGCCAGGCCTGGATGTTTTTTCTGTGTAAGAAAAGGCTTCTGTCTTACAACTCTACTTCATAGTCCAGACATATGAAGAATATGGGAGATTGTTGTCACGTGTACTACACAATCAGCACTTGCCAAAAAGTGCTGCAGCTCATTCAGTGTTGCTGTAGGTCTCTTGGCAGCTTCCATGACCAGTTTTCGTCTTGTATTTTCATCAATTTTGGAGGGACGTCCAGTTCTTTGCAACATCACTGTTGTCCCTTATTTTCTCCACTTTTGATGACCGTCTTCACTGTGTTCTATGGTATATCTAATGCTGTGGAATCTTTTTTGTACCCTTCTCCCGACTGATACCTTTCAACAATGAGATCCCTCTGATGCTTTGTAAGCTCTCTGTGAATCATGGCCTTTGCTGTAGCAAGCAACTGAGTAAATGTCAGGAAAATCATACTAGACAGCTGAACTTTATTTAGGGTTAATCAGTCTCTTTAATTAATGGCAGGTATGTACCCAAGAAGACTGAATGCTGTAATTAAATCAAAAGGTGCTTCAACAAAGTGTTAGTTTAAGGGTGTGCACATACAACAAAGTGTTAGTTTAAGGGTGTGCACATACAACAAAGTATTAGTTTAAGGGTGTGCACATACAACAAAGTATTAGTTTAAGGGTGTGCACACTTATGCAACCAGCGTATTGTATGTTTTCTTTATTTTTGATTTTTTTTTCCCTAATAGATTTGTTTGCTTTTCAATTGAATTGTACAGGTTATAGGTCACATTAAAGGTGAGAAAAGTTTTGAAATGATTTATTGTGGTCTCATTTTTTATATCACAAATACCTGGCATTTTAACAGGGGTGTGTAAACTTTTTGTATCCACTTTACATATATATATATATATATATATATATATATATATATATATATATATATATATATATATGAGTCTACTTTGGTAGATCGGACTTTTACAAGTTCGAACCACATATGGCCAACACCACATGTTCGAACTTGTAAAAGTTTGAAATCCAAAGTAAATCCACAAAAAACAAAAAATCGCAAATGTAAATGTCTATAGCAGGGGGGCTATGCCCCCTGCACCCCCCCCCTTACGTAAATATACCAACTCCGAGATCGCACTACATTGCGGAAATGGGAGATCTTCCCTTTCCGCTCTGTATGGAGATCTCCATTCAGTCATATCGAACTTTTATAAGTTTGAACATATGGTCTCAGCCATATGTGGTTCGAACTTATAAACATTCAATCGACTGAAGTGGACCCATATATATATATATATATATATATATATATATATATATATATATATATATATATATATATATATATATATATATATATATATATACACACACACACACACACACATATATATATATATATATATATAAATATATATATATATATATATATATATATATATATATATATATATATATATACACACACACACACAGGTAAACAAAATTATGTTTATGTTGAGATATGAGCTTATAGTCAACAAGGATATCTGGTACAGGAACTAGACATTTTTGTTACAGTTTGTGTTTGTTTATTTGAGTATTTTTTTCATTTATTTTCTTTTACTATTAATAGTAAGATTGAAGCACATTTGGTAAAAGGATTTCATAAATGCCTAAAATTTAGAGATATACTCTGGAAGTGGTGTGTGTGTGTGTGTGTGTGTGTGTGTGTGTGTGTGTGTGTGTGTGTGTGTGTGTGTGTGTGTGTGTGTGTGTGTGACTGCATTGCTGTACGTGGAGATTCGGTAGCATTTAATAGATGCTGGTCTTAAATGAAGGCAGTTTCATAGGAAAAGATGGCTGCCTGAGAATGTCAGCAGATATTCTTACAAAATCCCTGCAGAATTTGATATAGTGTTTTGTATTTAAATTTGATATACTGTTTTGTATATTGGGAATCTTATTGTTTAATTTTTTGCAAGCTTTGTCTATAATGTCTCTTGATCATCAACCCCCTTCATAGTCATTGAACAGCTTTGATCAATCAGAGAGGCGAAGTTTGACTAGGACAGGCTATCATTCAGACAGCTTCAGTCATAACTTGCATACACTAAGAAGACTGCAGACAGCGGTGTACAATGGGCTGCCCATGGAGGACATTCCCTCAGTTTTACAAGGTGCATTCCATGCAAGCATCACTATTGCTACTCACATGACACATGTAGTGGTTATCCTGGGCTCAGCCAGTGAAATCACATCATCCAATGTTGACCCAGTATGTGTAAACATCTCCCTTCCTCACTGCCTCTCTTCCAAAAGAAGTGAGCAGTCCATACTCTTTCACTAATTCCACTGCTTGCCTGGCTCTTCCAGTGCTGTGGCCACTTACTGACCCCTGGTCTCCTCGGTTGCATTTAAGGATCCATCCCTCTATGCCATGGAACCAGTCCATGGTTTTTCCATCAAATATTGATTTTTGCTCTATCATTGCATTTAGGGAGGGCGATTCTTCCTTATGTACATTTGGGCTTTATTGTGTACATTTTTGAAATATTTCTTTGTTTTGATATAATTTTATTGACATTCTTAGTTTTTTTACATTACTGCTAGAGAATGCCATTATTTTCAGACGTGCCACTTTGAGTAATTTTTTTATAGAAATGTGGTAAGCATTTTTTTTTTAAATTTATATTATGTACATTTTGTTATATGTTTTTAGACTATTGGCTAGAATATGTGCAACTTAGGCCTTCTGTTTTGCTTTTAGACTAAAGGTTTTCTGTTTATATTTCTGGTATTTATAAATTATGTTAATTAATTTTCTTATGTTTAATTGCAGTTTATTTTAACTGCAGTTGTTGTTGTATATGCAGTTTTATATATGTTAAAATTTTGAGTTGTTAATTACACTAGGCAAATTGATGATGCTCAGGTCATATGTACATATCTGTTGATATGTAAACCCTACAGATAAAAGGTCTGCAACCAGTAGCTCTGGTTTAATTTAGCTATTTGACTTTATCTTTGGCTTTCTGAGAAGTGTAACAACATGGCTTGGCTGAACAGTAAGATTTTTAAAATACATCAGTATTGTCAAAATTTTAAAACATTTGTTGTTGACACCAATAAATATATACTTTTTTATTTAAAACCATTATTCCTATGTGGTCATTAGTCAGTTATTTAACCAAAAAGCTACACCCTCCTCAGCTCTTGAAAGACTCACCCCTGGATTTACTAATCTTCCGTTGTGCCAAGTGGTTTTTATTCTTGGTAAGACTAGATTAGTCTTACATGGAAGCGCCAGTCTAAGAGTATGATGGCAGCGCGCCATGCATATTAATAAGGGCGCGCTGCCTCAACTCTAAAGCTTACACAGAGCATGGAAGAGTGTAGGGGGCCTGTCTGACTGCCGAGCAGTCCAAAAATCCACGCCCCTGCAATGAAGATACGCCGCAATTTCGAGTTACATGAGCAAGTCTGCTCACATGTGCACAATGTAACACTACACTCCCCCATATGTTAAACAACTGACAAAATTAAAAATAAAAAGAGTTTTTTTATTTTTTTTTTATTTCATCCGATATAGCTGCCCGTATTTGCACATGTTTGTGCGGGTTTGCCCATTGCTTAGCTACAGTTAGCAGCTTAGACACCAGTAGAGGATAATAAGAAAAATATATGCAAATTAAGTAAAATAATGATAGTGTAGTGGTTAGAGCCTTCACACAAAGAGGAGGTATTCCCGGTTCGAGTCCCACTACTGCACATTCCATTTTCTGTTGGAAATCTGTATACAAAAATATTTCCTGACATTTTTTATGTATAAGTTTTGTAAAAAGTATTGAAATGTTAAATGTAGTAGTGAATGAAGTTTATATATATATATATATATATATATATATATATATATATATATATATATATATGAAGGTGAAATGGTTATGCATTCTGAGTCATGAGTACCCTATTTTAAGCAATATAAAGTACTGCTAAGCACATTTTACCAGTATTGAAAATATTTAAAACCAATTGTGTGTAGCTGCGCACCGTGTTAACCAGCACAACGTCTTTGCATGCAGCTGCGCAATGCACTAACCAGCGCAATCACAACATATTTGCGCATAGCTGTGCACCACGCTAACCAGCGCAACGCCGGGCAACTTTGAGCAACGTCAAGCAACGTCGAGCAACATTGAGCAACATTGAGCAATGTTGGGCAAAGTCAGGCAAAGTTGAGCAAAGTCAGTTAAACATGGCCACACCTCCTTTACTGTACCTTAACCAGTCATGTCTGCCCAGTAGGAAAATAAAAAGCAGTGACAGGGCTCGAACTCAGGATACTGTGCACTATAGTCACAGTACTTAGCCACTAAGCCATGACAGCATTTCATAAACATGCACTTTCAACAAACACATATCTATCAAAGGAATTTTAAACATTGCCAACATCAGCTAAGCAGGCGTGCCTACAGCTGAGTTTTTCCAAAAGTGGCCAATCACAAATAAGTGTGGGAAATGAGGCATATTTAAGCTCCACAGGTGAGAATACTTGCTATAACTGGTTGTAGCTTCCTTCTGCAATCAGCATGGCTGGTGTTGGAGAAGGCACTCGATTTATAGCACAATGCTGGGGCATTGAGGAGTCCAAAGTAATGGTTTGGCTCCTTGTCCATAGTCATGAGGAAAGACTCCTGCAGGGCCATTACCAGGGTACCCAATATAAAACGGAGGCTTGGAACAGTCTTGCCCATGATCTCGCCAGTCCCACTGGTGTTCCTTGGACAGGTGAGCAGGTCAGGCACCATTATTCTGACCTGAAGTGACATAGGGAGGATCAACTGGACCAGTGGATCCAGGAATCCCATGTAATGCCGAACGCCCCAGTACTGAGTAAGTAGCCATTGTATTAAGTAGTTAAGAATTGCTATGCTTGTCTATACTATGGATAGGTATGGCTCAATATCACTGCATTTACTTCACAGCTGCAGGTGTCTGGGCTATGAACCAGCAATCCCATGAAGATAGGCTGCAAAGGCTGCGTCATCAGGCAGGTTAGTAATTATTCTGCATATACTGTTATATAAAATAAAGGAGAGAGCCTTCAAAAAGTGTTTTAACCCAATAAATAAAGGTGTAATAATCCTTTAATAAATGTATAATTCCTGGAGTGCGTCTGTGTCATTTTCTTTGATATGTTGTTGTACTGTTGCATTCTACAAATAGTAGTGTTGTATTAAGCAGTGTCAACCCACACTTGGGTAGGCCCATATAACATGAATGAAGGGAGTGCCAGTAGCTTTTATGCATATTTACAGCCCTCAACTGTTGGGTCATGCCCAACATGTACAGGTTAATCTGACACATAATTAGCTTGGTATTGTGTTCCCCAGAAATGTCAGTGTGCTGCCAGAAATGTAGGTAGCTGTTAACATATAACTGATACTTTCACCTGAACATATCTAGATAATTATATGAAAGTAGAGCTGTCAGTGTACCATCTTAGCAGTAGTGTGTGTGAGCAACTCTCAAAATATGTTGCAGTAACACCTGCATCTTGGACAGTTTGTATGTAAGATACAGCTAATGTATATAATGATCTAGCAAAATCCAATTATACAATATAAGGACATTGGGTAGTGTAATAATACATGTAAGGGACATATAACTGCAGTTTATAGGAATGTAGTGAAAACTAGAAGGACATATAAGTTGTTAATTGAGCTATCTTTTTCCACCCTACTGTATGTGCATAAAAATGCAATTCCACACCTCAATCGGTATGTCTAATCTCAAAACATTTGTTGGGACATATGTCCTTTTGGTTTATAAATATTTGCATTTATGTCTATGCATGCGCCCTGTTAAAATACCACAATATTAGTGGCCTGTTGCCATCAATTAAACCTGCATGCTGTTGTAATGTCCACTATTGTTCTATATATGCATGTGTTATGCTTGCTTTTCAACTATTGAAAATCTGGTGTGTTGGGTTAATGGGAATACTTCTGCATGCTGTTATAACTAATTGGCAATGCTGTTGACTGTTACTAACCCATACCTTTACTAAACTCTCCAAAACATAGTTTGTATGGGAAGGCCGGTCCCAGCGGACCCACCTGTCCCACCTCAACTTGCCATGGCACCTGGCACCAGCAGATCTGGTGCCCAGCCTGGGACCTCCTCCTCCACTGGCCCTGTGCCACCTTCAGGTGGAAGCACTGCAGGGGATGGGGCTCACCCCCCCCTGTGCAAGCGTGGGTGGATGAGGGGCACCTATCAACCTTCTAATGATCCGGGCTGTGGTGCGTAGAGAGATTGAACATTCTGTTGCAGAACATCTATGCCGGCTTAAGGCCTGAGTGACGCAACTCCCGGGTTAGTCTGCCCCTCCTACACAGCCCTGAGCACAGCCACCCTCTGGGCCGTGAAGGTGCAGTGGTGACTGCCCATGAGTGTGGACCTCAGTCCCACTGTTTCCATCTGGGGGCTCATGGGCTTGCGATGTCCAAACATCCCTCCCTGTCAAAGGTGTTCACCCACCACGTGTCATATACCGCCCCTGTATGCATCTTGTTTGTCTGGTCTGTTTACCTCCCCAACCCACTTCCCCAAATATACCTACTTTCCCTACCCCACATTCCACTCTCACCTGAAAAAAAGGGGAATCTGCTCCCAAAAAAAAAAAAAAAATGACGCCCCATACATAGCTGCTCATTTTGTACACATGTCCACTGGACACATGAAATGTTATTTAATTGGCATTACAACATACTTTGTTGTTCTCACCCCTCTCTCAGGGGTTGAAGGTTTCATATCTACCACCAAATTTATTGCATATGCACAGCTGTTGCTGTTGAAGAAATGGGCAGCTATGGACCTTCCCTACACCCGTCCTGCACATCCCACGCTATTTTCCATACTGTCTTTCCCTCTTTGTGCCCCTTTTTCACCACTTTCCTATCTCCCCATTTTTCTTTTCTTTCAAAGAAATGAGCGCAGGGGTTAGCGGGAGTAAGCACTATTAAGCAGTAGTTAGTGGGTTTGCGCGAGTTTGCGCTTGTTTACGCTTGGCTAAGCAATGCGCAGCAATGCCCAAACCCATGCAAACCCGCTTACAACTGCTTAAAAGTGCCTTAGTCACTCTGTATGTGAGGGCCCTTGTTCTGCTCAGGAGCACAATAAAACACCTCTGTAAGTCTTGAACCCCGGATCTTGCACACACTACACAACATGAAGTACCGCTAAGCCATGGTAGATATACATCAAGTTGGTGCTTAAATAAATATATCATGCATCAGAATGAGTGAATGTAAAGGAAAAATAGGAATACCATACCACACAACTTGTTCTGTGGATGTTGACCAACAGTTGTTGTGGGATAACATTACATGACTGTGATAAGAGAAACAGCCATTCTAGCAGGAAATAATGTTACACCATCACTTTACAACCCCACACAGTATCACAGCAGGACAAACACTGGCATATCTGTTTAGGGCAGAGGACATACCTCCCAACTGTCCCTAATTTTCAGGGATGTCCCTGATTTTGACACAAATTTTAGCTCTATCCCTCTGAATCCCTCCGAAAACTACTGACTTTGGCCAGAAAGGTGGTGAATTACACTTAATGAATAATGACAATAACTAAGAGTTAGACACTTCTTTTACTTCAGAAAATGTGTATTAATTCATATGCTCTGATTCTCTCAATGTCTCAACTTAATGGCACTAAAAATTTAAAGGTGTCCCTGATTGTCCCTGACTTTTTCTTGACGTTTCCCTGAGTCTGTTCAAATATGTACCTGATTGGTTGTGAGGTCTGGCAGAGGCAGAAACACAGAGGCATATCAGCCTTTCTGCTGTTACACACTGTGCAAATAGCTTTGGAAGGAGTTTCGGAAGCATACCCTTATGTAGGAATACAACCTTAGCCTTACTACAGGATATGTACCTGAACACTGGCGTACAGCAACAGTAGTCCCACTCCACAAAGGAGGCACCTCTACAGACCCTGTTAACTACCGCCCCATAAGCTTAACCAGCCTGGTCTGCAAAGCTATGGAAAGAATCATTATGGAACTCATAAACAGAGACACTGGGGACTTACAGATACTTGATCCCACCCAGTTCGGCTTTGTAAAGGGCAGATCCCACCTTTTGAACCTGGTTGACTTTTTCAAAACAGTCACTAAAGCCATTGACGAGGGCAAAGCAGTCCATGCAGCTTACCTGGACTTGGCTAAAGCTTTCGACACAATACCCCACTCAGGCATCATAGACAAGCTCAACAGCTTAAATGTAAATCCATATGTCACAAGATGGGTTGCAAACTGGCTAAAGGATAGAACCCATAAAGTCAAAATCGCTGGAGCCATGTCAGACTCAAAGCCAGTCACAAGTGGTGTCCCACAGGGCTCTGTCCTTGGACCCCTCTTGTTCGGCATTTATTTCTCAGATGTGAAAGCAAACATGGGAGGGTTGTGGCTGACAAAGTTCGCAGATGACTGCAAACTAGGCACCATAGTCGATACACCAGCTGACACATACATCCTACAGAAAGGCCTTACTGAAACGGACAACTGGTGCCGGAGTCATGGCCTTAAACTAAATGCCAAAAAATGTATAGTCATCCCCTTTGGGACAAACAAAGTATCCACAAATTATCACATAGACAGTAACCCACTGAGTACGGAAAAATTAATCAGAGACCTGGGGACCCAAGTCGATAGTGACCTCTCATTTGACACCCACATTGCCAAAGTGGTTAGAAAGACTTGCTACATTGCCCACCTTATCATGAAGGGATTCACATCCAGATCAAAGGAGGTCATTGTACCCCTATACTCCTCCCTTATCAGGCCCATGATTGAGTACAATGCCCCATTTGGTATGTAACTCACCCGGCACTTGCAACTGCTAGAGAGACCCCAAAAGTACCTCACCAAGAGGATCAAGGGTCTCCAACATAAGTCATATGCTGCCAGACTAAAGAAACTCCAGCTCTATTCAGTAGCATACCGCCTACTCAGAGGTGATCTGTGCCTGACGTACGAGGCCATGTCCAATCAGGAATTGATGGACATGCTCCACCTCAAAAAATCCAAATCCATCAGTACCATGAGAGCTAAAGATTTAAACCTCAGCACAAATATGAATAGGACATGCTGGAGGGACAGATTCATAACTCAGAGGCTTCCCATACTCTGGAACAGAATCCCAGTTCATGTTAGGCAGAGCCCCTCACTGACTCTCTTCAAGAGAAATCTTGACGAGTGGATGGGAGATCGTAGGTTTACCCCAGGGGCCATCTCTGTGTCACTACTAGACACCCAGGGGTCATCTCTGTGTCACTACTAGACAGAGGCACAGTAAACTAATTATATTATGTAAGGGGGTCTTCACTGTGTCACTACTAGACAGAGGCACAGTATTCTAAATCTATTCTGTACACTTTTGTACCATTACATGGGGTGGTGAAAGCCACATCACTATGGCTAGGCTTATAAATGCCCCAGGGCAGATAGCCTAGTACTAAACTATGAAACTATGAAACTATGAAACACTGAAATACAAATAGATGTAGCCATGTACTGGTAGCAACCAACTGTAACAATCCCATTGCTCTATTGCTGAAAAGATCTGTGTGGTGCTCAGACAAAAAATAACAGGCTATTCTCTGGCTATCATGTGGATAGGTCCACAGTTGGGAGTTACACAGACAGACTACTTGCCTTGATAAACTAACATGTACACAGCAACCCTGTAAGTCCAGCAAGATAAAATCCACACAATAATACTTAAGCTCTCTGTACTTCTGCAACCCTACCCAAATGCAGAATATACCTGTGTGTGCAGGGTCTACCAAGGATGTAGGTAAGCATACTCACAGTACTGAAATGTGTCCAGTTTTTCTGAGCAGCTTGTGCTGATGTCAACACTAAAAAAGCACAATCTGTTTAGAACTGAGTAAATGAGTATTCACAGTATAGCAGTTCACAAACAATTCATGTGCCAAAGGAATACATCTCAATAACTAACTTTGTATGGCAGTTAATTGTAACAGTTGAAAAGAAAGTACATCTTTTCATGTATCTTGGGGTAGCATTTTGAGGGGTGAGTACATTTCTACACTGACAAGTGGGTACTGGAAGCAGCAACATTAGGTCTGAGTACAAAATGTAAATCTCTGGCTACACCCCTGGCTTCTGATATAAGAACTATACCAACCTTCTGTCTTAAACAATGATGTCCACAGCAAACAAGGATGATCTCCATCTTGGAAAGATGAAAGGGCCACGCCTACATGAGTCAGCAATTTATAGTACTGGGATGCTATGACAGTGATTACTGCAAATACTACACAGCAGGCTGCATGCAATTAGCAAATGGTGACCACTAATTGGTGCAGAGGCCATCACATGCTCATGTCCAAATTCCTACAAATGCAGGCTGCAATCTCTGCCAACAAACTCAATCACTCTATTGCAGAGACTGACAGAGAGAGAGAGAGAGAGAGAGAGAGAGAGAGAGACAGAAAAAAGGAAAAATAAATATTACCAAATCATACAAAGGAAAGGTATGTGACACATATGTATTTACTGGCATGTAGTAGATGTTATTGAAGAATAGTCTACATAATGTGAACCATTCATATGTGGTAGCAGTACTACTTTATTCACAGATGTTCTGCTTAACTACTGCTATGGACAATACTGTGTGTACCTGTGGGCAGTGGGACATACCTGTGAAATGTGTAGCTCAGCATTAAATGTCAAAGATCTGATCCATGTTATCTGTGTTCTGTACAGTAGTGTGGCCAATGGCTGTTGGGGGGATTAGCGCTAACATTATATAAACATGGGTGTGACAGAACAACACATGCATGATAGTCATATTAAAGTGTAGCTTAGCACTGGCAACTGCTGTAGCAGTCTAGTATGCTCTAGCATCTGTTGCCATACATACCACCCCTAATGTTAGTGTGTGTTCATATGTGACACCTGTTTGTGTTGCAGCAAGGCCCAACAGTTCAGCTGTGAGGTCCACGGATTTACAACAGTGTGGACCTTGTGTGTGTATGCCACACACATATGGAGAAATATATATGTGTCATATATATTCACATCTGTATATGTGCATAGAGCAGGGGACATATTGCAACTGTTTGTGAAGGGGGGGGGATATATATGTTGGTGAAGGTTAGTATGCGCATATTTGTATGTAGGTTTTAGTGTGTGACAAATAAGACAGCATACAGTGCTGGTATATGACATGTGGTGGTTAACCACTGTGGGTGGTTTGTTCAGTTTGCAATGTTGAAGCCAGTAAGGCCTGCTAAAGCTACCTGGGCTGTGAACACCTTCAATGCATTTATCCCAAGACTATGCAATTTTATTACATTACTGTACACCTTACATCCTTTGTATAATTGATATTCTCACTATGAAAGGTGAAATGTACCAATGGATGTGTATATATATATATATATATATATATATATATATATATATATATATATATAGTTATATATACTCATACACACCTACATCAACTTGTTGCAATAGATTCTCTGTACTGTTGACTGACTGTGATGGTCAATATGTTTGTGAATACGTCAAAGATATGTATCTGTGGGATAGCTTAGTGGGAAACTGTTTATGTCATGGTATTATGGGTCCTTGCTTTGATCCTAGCAAAAGCTGTGTATTCTGTTGCTAGGCAGAACAAGTGCTATTGCATACAGTGTGATTAAGTCCCTTGGTTTTAACTAGGGATAGGGTGTATCATTGGAGGTAAAGCCCTACATCTAGGATTATTGATTGATACCGATGTTGAATGCAATTCCTGTGTGTACTGTAGTACTACTTGAAGCTCTGGGCCTGTACAGCAAAGAATGGTGTATGTCCACATTGCTTGCATCCACTGTTTTGTGTGGTCCCTGTATTCATCACAGATTATATTTCTCAAGATTAAGGTTGTGTAAGTACTGACACAGTACTGTATAGTACACACTGAAAGCTTATCTGAGTTGTCATACCTTTGTGCCCTGTAATTATGTCTGATGTGTGTGTGTGTATGGGTATGTCTGTAACATGTCCTTTGACATATGTGTGGTAAAACATATAACTGCGTATCTAGCAACATTCATAGTGTACTACAGCAGTATGCGACCTATATTCCCAATTGTGCACATATTTTGGCCATGGGTTTGACATTAACAAGTTGTGTGGTATAATAGTAATTCATTTACTGGACCTTACACTGATTGTGATGGATGATATATTTCTTTACACATCAGCTTGATGTATATCTGCTGTGGCTAGGTGCTGTATCATGTTGCATACAGTGTGCCAGGTACTCTTGTATAGTCTTATATAGTGATTTTATTTTGTTGCTGTGCAGAACATGGTTCATTAGATAGAGAGTGAGCAAGGCACTTTCAAGCAGTTGTGGGGTGAGCAGTGATAAGTGGCAGTTATAGTGTTTCACTCCCGGTTAGCTTTTAGGTTGCTATATATGGCAGTTCAATGATATCTGTACTGTATAATGTTAAATGTGCCATATGACTTGCTCAGACATATTTTTGTATTTATGTCTTCCAGGGATCATGGCCCATCGCAGGAACCCCAGTTACAGTAGTGCTGAAGATTATATCATTACTAGCAGTATGATTCAGCACTACCGTCTCACGTTCTCACGAACCAGCCAGGACCAGCAGGAGCATACTGCAATGTGGCAAGATGTTGTCCACAGGGTCATTGAGGTAGGCCTGCATAACCAGACATATGAGCAGGTACACCACCACTGCAGTGATCTTCTCAGACATGTCCATCAGCATGCTGCTGATGTGCATAGACAACAGCTTGCAACAGGAGGTGGTGTTAATATCCACCACCCCCTCACTAGAGTGGAGGAGCAGCTCCTGAGCCTGGTGGCACCTGCCAAACAACAGCAGCAGCCATACACCATGATGGAGGTTGGAGCCACCCAGCAAGCACACATGGATCATGCAGGTAACATGGCATATCTGTACACTACTGTTATCTGTATTGGTAGATCATGCATATGTGCAGGAGCGGCTCGTGGCATCGGTCTGCCGGACTGCAGCCCCCTCAGCTAGACAGCTGAGTAGTTTGTTTAATTGTTTTATGTAAAAAAAAAAAAAAAATCTGTTTTTGTACGTTTTAAAACGGTAAATTTCGAGTCCGCGACTCGAAATTACGCGCATGCGCATTGCGCGCTTTAATCGCAACGGCGTTTTTTTTTCCCCCTAAATTCTTGCTGGGTTGCTGCAATGTTTACATTGCAGCCGAACTAAGGAGGCATCATTCTGATGCCCAGAACTTCCCAGAAATCTATGCGGTTGACTCACAAACCGCATAGATATGGAAGGGGCTCGGACTGCGACGTCCGCAGGCACGTCATGACGTGCCTGCTGGGCAAATGCTACTGATTGGTTGTCGCTCTCTTCCCGGGCTTTATGAGCTGGGAAAAGAGCGAGAATCAATCAGTCGGTTTTCGGCAGCATTGGATGAACCGTTAATCTTTTTTCTGTGTGTTAATTTTATTATAAAGCTTAAAAACGTCTTTTTTTTGGCTCAACAAACAGTTACAGGAAAATTATAGTGTCAGTCTGTGGTGGTCTGGTCACTGGTCTGGTGGATTTATTGCTGCAGCTGCTTGAAGAAGTTGAATCAGTGGATTGGAATCAACGACAACAGGTGAGTTAGCGGATTAAATGTATATAAAACTATCTTCTGTTGAGCATTTGCACTTTAAGTTCCATCTGTTGCTGTAGGATGTTTTTTTTTTTCTTATTTAAAATGCAGAAAACACTCTGGTGTAATGCTGCCAAGTTCTTACAGCTATATTGCTTTGTTAGAGCCACATGTAATTTACTAGATTTATCTTTTGCAATGATTGTATGTCGGTGTTTCTGTCAGTGTTTGCCAGATATTGTAAGAATGGCTAGCAGTATTAAACAATTTAAAGCTAGATACAGGATTACACGATTACACAAATACAACATATATGGATTACTAGTTATGCTGAGCAGTTAAGAAGGCACTGGAGTTCAAAATAAGAGAGCACGCATACAAAATGGTGGAATATATTATTAAAAAGGAAGGTATGAAAAACATTTCAAAATGCAGTTAACAAACTACCAATCAGTGGCCGAAATATGTAGGTGCTACTTTTAAATGGTAAAACACCAAGCCTTTATAAATGCTACATCAAAAGTGTTACTCAGCTAAACATTATGAATTCTGGGTTAAAACAACAAAACAAAAAAAAATGTCATAAGATAAACAGCAAAACAAACTAGCTTAAATGGTAATTCCTGCCTCATGATTGCAAGCAATGTTGCATTGTTGTTTAATAACAGACATTCCACTGAAACAACAGGTTGTTGAGAAGGCACAATGTCACTCTTGGATATCCATTTTCTTATGTTACAAGGCGTACTTTATAAATTAATTTGCAACCCAGATTTCTAGAATTTTATTTTATTTACATGTGGTTCTAACTGTGGCTTCAACATATGCATTATGTCACCCATTTCTGATTTAGCATTGTATCCATACTGAACATCCAGTTGTGAAATTTAAATTAATGAGCAGTGGGTGAAAGTCCAGCTATAGCTAAAATTTCATGTTTCTGTATTTTGATAGTTGTGGGCATTAAAATATTCAAGGTCCAAATTTACCTTTAGCGATTCCCTCATCAGATGTGAAGATAGTATTGTGGTCCACTTCACTTGAAGGATAGCTTTCATTAGTGGCATGTGTTCCAAATGCCACCAAAAGCCTTGATGATCTCCTTTGCAAGGTTTTCAGGGGTACAGTGGGTTTTGGAATTCCCAGCAGGGTAGTTAGCTGGTTCATCTTCATGGATGCTGAAGGTTGAGTAGGTACTGGTCAGTAGCTGAACATTTTTCTTCAAGAGCTATGGCAGATTTCACTAATCTCTGATTATAGTTTACTAAATTTTTAAATGATTTGTCCATCTTAAACTGGAGACACTGCAGGCATGACTTCAATAGAAGCAAGAAAAGTTCCCCAACATAGGAATATTTTCTCAAAGCAACCGTTCCTACTGTAGTGAGCGTGTCTGTATGTAAAATGCCCCAGATGGCTAGACTCAAACCCTGCACTTTGCAAACAGGTAGCAACAGCTTGAATTCCCTACCCACCACCACTTGTAAAGTTTTTGCTTCATATTTGTGGTTGTTTGGATTTTGAATAATGAGAGGCATTTGAATTTCAGTCTTCATGTTCTTCAGGAAGTGCATGGTAACACAAAACCTTTTATTCTAGCAATGTTCTGTTTATATAATTAATATTTGAAGTTTGTCACTATTTTGGGGGCTGTATGCCTCCATTATTGCCTTTGTCCAGGTTTTTTGTGCTGATAGGTTGAGAGCTATGATGAGAACTGAATTCACTGAATATGTTTAGGGATCTCTATTCCCCCATTATTGGCTTTGTCTAAGTGTTTTGTGCTAAGAGGTTGAGAGCTATGGTGAGAACTGAATTCACTAAATGATAGCCATTTAAGTTTCAGTCTACCTGTCTTTCAAGAAACAGCTGATTTGGCATAGTGGTGTGTTTCTCTGACTGTAGTGCACAGGGTTCAAGACATTGGTAATGAAATGCATGGTGGTAACACAATATTTTATTCTAGCAACTTTCTAAAATTATGCAAGCAATGTTTAAAATGTGTCCTTAGCTTTTCAGCTTTTGCTCCCCCCTGCCAATAAATTTTGGCTTTTTCCAGATTTCTTGTGCTTCAAAGTTGAGAGATACCGTTACGTGTCAAATGGATTTTACAAGGAGCTGAAAGCTTAAAGAGAAGTTTAATGCTGGTTATGTTGAGTTTGCTTGTATTAATAGCACAACAGGTAGTGTACTTGCTTTTTATGCAGAAGGCTGTGGGTTCTACTCCCACAGTATATAGATGCATTGCTGATACTGTACTATGTTGTACTTTGGCAGAGAATCCTACTAACAATGAACCTGTTATCAGTTTGCCATCCATTCCCTATTGCAATATTGCTAGCTTATCATTTTGTTTATTGTAACATAGGCAATTTATTCCTCAATGACAACAGGTACTTTATTTGTCGATGAAACAATGAAATATAAAGTTATTTGCTAGCAGCAACCTCTTCATTAGTTACAGATCTCTTTAATGTGGAATTATTTAGATTACCTTTACTTCTGCAGAGATTGTGAATATTTACTGACACTGGTGGATTGTAGAAGTTTGAGTAGACTTTTATGATGGAAATGTTCCGAACTGGGCAGTTTTGTCATTATTAGTGCATGCATTTTGTTTTATTGTTTACTGGAAAAATGTTCAAAACAATAAATTTAAAATGCTCTCTAACAACTGTACTGTATACTGAGGAATATAATTTAATACAATCAAGAAGGTGTATCAAAGAATATATGTATGTTTCCTGTGCAAGGGGCCTATGATTTGAAAACAGCCCAAAGTTAATCTTTATCTGCCACTGGCCAGATGTATTTTCTTTGAATGTGGGTTTCAATGCTGTTTCAATGAATGTGAGTTTCAAGGGCAGAGGAGTTATAATGCTAAGTCTATTTTCATTGTGAGACTGCATTGCTTTATCAGATTTCTATTAGTGTTTGTGCTGCAAAATGTAAAATAAAACTTTTAAATGAAATCCAAATCATTGTAGAAGTAAAGCAGTATGCACATTACATTGTTTATGGTAAATGGGGTGAAATAGCCAAGTCATGGTACATTGGAGTAGCTGCAGGAGGGAGGCACCATTCAACCATGATTTTGTGAGGAGGGGAAGGGCAGCAAACTCATTCAGCCCCAGGTGAACTATACCTCTTAACTGTCCAGATTTTTGCAGAATGAATAGATTTTTGCTTCTTATTTTTGGTTCGTTCCTCATAACATTTGTAGTTTTCTGGCAAATCATTTAGGAATGAAGTCAGTAAATAATGACAGACATTGAGTTTCAGACATCATACTCTTCAGAAAAATTCATGCCTAAGCAAGACCTGTTATTCTGTCAACTGACTATGTTTATACAAGAGCAACTTTTTGTACTGTTGGTATGTTCCCCTAATATATTTGGCCTTGTCCAAATTTCCTGTGTTAAGAGGATGAAAGGTACGTGCAAATAAATCACTTTATAGAATTAGGTATACCCAAATCTCTCAACTGTCCCTGATTCTGGCTCAAAATGTTGCTCTCCCCCAATAATCCCTCTGCAAAATGGCAAATCTGGAAGAAAATGTGGAGGGTTTACAATTAATAAATTGTAATGATCAGTTATAGATTACTTTTAATTTCAGAAATGTATGTAGATTCTCTTATTTTGTCAGCTGCTCAAGTTAACATTAGTAATATTAAAAAGTGTCCCTTCTTTGACAGGTTTCCAGCTGTATTGTGTGGGTATTTTATATTTCCATCACATTTTAGGTCCGTTTTTCGTAAAATTGTGGTTTTCTGGCAAATTAGTGGCAAATCATTAAAGACTGAAGTTAGAAAATAATGACAGACATTTGAGTTTCAGATTTCATACCCTTCAGAAAATTCATACTAATACAAGACCTACTATTCTATTATCTTCCTAAGTTTATAAGAGCAATATTTATAAATTGTCCTTATTTTTGGGCCTGTGTCCCACTTCTGTTTATGGCTTTGTCCAGATTTCTTGCTCTGAGGCTGAGAGATATGACAAATGTATCAGGGCCATCACCGTCAGCCAGAGACATTTAATTGTGACATACTTGTTGCACCCCACTCCCCACTTAGTGGCTCTGGATGTGTCCAAGCAAGGCAAGGAGCAGTTATGCAGTGTTAAGTGTGCAGAGTATCCCCCCCATCCAAGGTAGACACAAGTACTACAGCGTATTTTCATCTGTCCTTGATTTTGCAGAATATTCTGGTTTTCTGTCATCTTTTTATACTGTTGATTTATGATTCTTATTCAGAAAATGCATCATTACACTACCTGTTGCTCTGTGTTTAAGTAGCAATGCTTTAATAACCATCAGGTATGCTTGTCTGAGATTGTAAGATGCAAGTAAGCTTTAATAAGCATACTGTTAAAGGATTACCAACACTGAAACCTTTTTGTTGTTGCCATGCAGATAATATTTACATAACTAAATAACATATAAGCCTTGGGTATTGAAATGCATATGACAGTATTTGTAATAAAGGACAGGATTTCAGTATTTTCAGAACTTCACTACATTTGTTGGACACTTGCAGTCATCTTTGCAGGCTTTACCATTAAACTAAACAGAGTGCCAATCTGTCATGTGTGGTCCATAACCTGTGCAGTAATCCTTTTAGCAATTTATCTTGAGCTTGTTTGTTCATTTTTTATTTTGATCATGTTTTCCCCATGAAACAAGTAGATAGTTGTTGTCAGGCAGCATGTCTTTTTTGGATAAGAAACATTTGTACAAGTGGGAGAAACACAGAGATTGCTACGTTCAGCATGTTACTTGGTACTTTTATAAAGCTGAAAATATATTATAATTAGAACTGCAGTGCAAGGAGAAGTTGTTTGAGTTGAGTGCTGCTTGTTTTTTTTTTATACTTGATTTTGACTGGCATTTCAGTAGTGCATTTAAAAAGTAATTTATTTTTTCATGCCTCAGAACCTTTTTGTTTCCATCTAGATATTAAGTAAGCTGTCATGAAGCCAATGCATTGAAATATTTCTTTTCTACACTTTATTTTGGCGTGACTGGACTCTTATAATGACGGTTTGGCACCCAGGGCAGCGTATTTAATTAAAGTCCCATTTTTGTGGTTTTGAGCATAGCTCCACCCCTTTCTAGTTGGACACACCCCTTCCCATTGGCCCCACCCATTCAGCTGTCTTCTGCAGCCCCCCTTTGATTTGAAGTCACCAGCCGCCACTGCATATGTGAGATGTGGAGTTTGTCGTTCAAAGATGTGGAGCCTGTTGTTGTGCAATACTGATCATTTGGAACATAATCTGTAGCCCTGTGAATGCAAACTGTTATTGTACTGTAAGATTGCAAACACACAGTAGCAATGCCACAGTTGTGGCCACTGACAAACTGTCTCATCTCTATGTAGGTCCCTCTGGGGTGACATCAAGGCAGCAGACAGATACTGATGAGTGTGTTCTACATTTATTATTGTAAATAAAAAGTGCATGTCATAGTTAAGGTGTAGGCCATGTACACATGTAACACACCTACCCATAATGCATGCTGTGCATGTTTGGAGTAAGAGCACACGCATCTCACTAATGTGATTAGCTGCCTCAAGCACATGCAATACCCAGACCATCTCAAACAAATGTGGCTAGACTGTAGTGACCATTGGATAGGCACAGGTGATACTCAACATACACATAACATACACATCTATGTCATACACAGAGCATTTTAACATGCTACACATAAAGGATTCCCAAACCCTCTGTAAAGACACACTCCAGTATTCAAAATCTCGTCCAATCATAATATACCTGAGGGGTAGAGGCCTTTCATGGGACATTTAGACACCCTGCAATACACTACACATTCATGTCAGGGAATGCTCCTTATTGGGCTGCTTACAAACTCACGTAACAACTAGTTGTGAAATGGTGAATTTAGCCAAGGTAGTACAGTTCCGGCACAGCATGAATAGTGCTGGTTTGTGAAACATTTGTAGCCTTGAGTGACCACCTGATGCTTCATGATGATGGCCTATGGTATTATACCCCATCCAGTTATTGTAACCACAGTACTACACATAGCTTTCATTGCTATACACCTTAATGTTGTGTGCGTGCACACATATGCACCTCTAAACAGTATGCATACCAATCACCATTTGCACAACTGACACATATATGTCTTGTGATGCTATTGAGTGGCTAGGTCATATGACACATATTGAGTATGTGTAGTGTTTAAATATGCAGTTGTGTTTTAGCATGCCATGTCATGGATGAGACTGGCATGTCCACAATATGATCTACACTCACCATAAGTACCATACATTGGGTATGTGGCCAAATGGTATTCCATCAATTATCCATGCACCACTGATGATGCTGTGTGAATACTCATCATGCATGTGATAAAAATGTGTCCACAATTATTTGCTAAAGACACAGAGGCTGTAATCAGCATTGGATACCTATCTGACACACAGATACACATCCAGCAATGGTATGTACACCTGTGAGTTATGGTGCACAGTACATTACAGGGTTATGAATACCTGCACAGCAATGTTGTGTCCGTGTATGCATTGTGTTCCAGGGGGAGGGCCATCACCTAATAACAAAGCACATGCATCAAAGCCATGTATACTGTTAGTAACAAGGACTGACTACACTTGCACTGCATGCTGTTGATCAACACATGTCCTGCATGCTGACATGTGTGATATGACTGTTTTGCTTGTAATACTGTACCCCACCATCACCTGCTATTGTGCATGTTCTGTGATTGCTGGTGTTGTGTGTGTCTGCTTTAGGGAGGAGTGTAGTTTTGTGTGTGTGCATGTGTGCATGTGCGCATGTGTGCATGTCTGCATGTGAATGTGTGCGCATGTGTGCATGTGTGCATGTGCGTGTGCGCGCATGTGTGCATGTGCATATGTGTGCATGTGTACTTGTGATCTGAAGTCATGTTCAGGTCTTAAAGTGTGTTTCCTGTTTTCATCTCACAGTTGCCAAGGTGGGGCTGGTTCAGTACAGCAGGTAACCTGATGTCAATGAGACAGACAGTGATGATGAGGATAGGTGTGTTGAGGCACAGGCAGGTTTGTCAGGGTCTGTTATTGGGCCACCAATTGACAGTACACAAGTCTCCACCCCATCCATGCACACAGTCATACTGCCTGTACATCCATCATCACCATTGCCCTTAGCTGAGGGACAGTGTACGGTTGGCACTGGCCAAGACAGTCTGGTATCTATGGCACATGTATCAGGACATAGCAGCCATAGCCAGATGTCTGGAACGGTACCACATAGGCAGATGCCCAGGGGTTCTCGTCAGAGCACTGCTGGTCATCATGCCCCTGGCAGACGTGCCACACCTCTTTCTACCACATGTATGTTCCCGGCTGTCATGGAGGCACAGACACGAATGGAGCGGTACACCAGACATGGGCTAAGGGCATAGAGGGCTCATTACACCTCTGTAAATGACAGTATCCGTGACCTAGCAGGTGCCATACATAACTACACTGAGGTCATTGATAGATGTTGGGGTGAGACATTGAATGTCTTCCACAATGTCATGTCCATGTCTCAGAACAGTGTGGGATGGATGAGAAGTCGATGTGGATGTATGCCAGCAACATAAGCAGCTGGAGGTCGCCGTGGACGTCCAGCAAGTCATGCCACTCCTGTAGTGCCCGTATCAGCCCCAGCAATGCTGGGGGGCTGTCCATAGACCATCCTAGCAGACCACATGCATGTGGCTCTGGCCAGTCCCAGCAGGGACCTGGATCCAGTGGACATATGTCAACCTCTTCAGATAGTACCCAATCTGGATTAGTACCTGATACTGTCTGTAGCACCCCTGCCAGACACAGGTTCCATATCCGTGGCCAGAGACGGTGATCTGTAAAGCCTACCAGGTACAGTCTGTAGCTGTCTCACAAATCCCCGTATATGGCAGCCACATAGTGGAACTGTGTGCATGCAGTCACACACATAAACCAGAAACCTAGGGCAAATACATACCCTCATAAATTACATCAACATTGGCCCATAACAGTACTCATGGCCCTCACACACACACTCACACACACATGTCAATTGTATGGCTCAGTGTAGGCCTCTGGCAAACCAACAACACACCCTGAGCATATGATGAAACCTGTGCAACCTCCTGTCATCTGTAACATCGATGCAGGAACAGGGTAACATGGTGCTGATGCACAGGGTGACTTTAATAAAGTATAGCAATGGTTGGATGTGTAGCATGTTGTCAGCAGTAAAGTGTAATGATATCCTTGAAGGTGTAGCTGAGCAGGCATGATGCATTAAAGATGTAATTAGCAATGTTGTATTGTTTTCACCAGTGTTTATTCCAATTGTGTTTTGTTTGCCCATGTGCCACTTGGCTGATGTGTGTAGTTGTGTCAGCATGCATTATACAGTGGACAGTAAGTGTGGCATGTGTGCAACACACGTTTGCAGGTGTCCATTTGTGAACATGGTGGAGGTGCACTGTCTGCATGTACATGCATATTGGACACATGGGCAGGGTGACATGCCCTGTATTGGCCAGTGTTAACAGTCCATAGTTTCTACTGGTGGCCAGTATGCATTGTACTACACACGTTTTGGAACTTGAGTATGCATGTGTGTGTCTGACACAGGTTGACACTGTGCTGTGGGTGATGCTGTTTTTGCTATCTGTCATTGGTTTGCATTACTAAGGTTAACACTGTCCTAGCTGAATAATCCTTTAGTAATGCACACTGTTCACCTACAGGGTTGCATGGACCTTGCTATCACAAACACAAGAAATTCTCACTTATACAGTAAAAGTGCATTAGTCTCATGGACCCTTGCCATAAACTAAATATATAATAGAAGGTGTGAAGTTGTACCAAAAAAGAGTTGCATACCAAGAAGGGATAACCTCTCTGGTAAGTATCATTGGGAAAATACAATCCCTCAATAAACATACAAGGCAAGCTTCAAAATACAAAATGGCAAGGATTCCAAAGAAAACACTAAAGCTTTCTTTAGTGTTGTGTAAAATCTACAGGAGAAATCTCAGATTGGGTCACAGTTAATGTAAATGGTCACAAAGCACACTTATCTGACTGACATTACCAGTTTCTTGTCAGACAGTGTGAATGCGGATTTCACCACCCTGTCGTTACACAAGGGCCACATTTCCAGACCTGAAGAATGCAAAACCTGATGATTCACAGACACTCTAGTTAAAACATCTCTTTACCAAAGTCCAAACCACAGTGGTAATGATACTGGACAGTGTCCCTGGCTGTGTCATACACACGCTGACATATGAAGTCACCACTCACCTAAACACTCTGTCCAGATGCAGTTTCTATACAGCTTACATACTTGTGGAATGACGAACGGTAATGGTGTTCACAGTCCACAAGAGCTGAGCTAAAACATCTTCTTCTTCTCCTTTCAGATGCTCCCATTAGGGGTCGCTACAGTAGATCATCTGTTTCCATTTCTTCCTGCCCTCTGCATCTTGCACTGTCACACCATCCACCTGCATGTCCTCTCTCACCACAGCCATAAACCTCATCTTAGGCATTCCTCTTTTCCAGTTACCTGGTGGCTTCATCCTTAGCATCTATTTCACAATATACTCTGCATCCCTCCTCAGCACATGTACAAACCAACTTAATCCTGCCTATCTGGCTTGGTCTACTAACCTTCAAACCTGGACTAACCCTCTAATATACTTATTCCTAAACCTGTCTACCCTCATCACACCCATTGCAAATCTTAACATAAATTGATTAAGGGTAGAACTACAACAGATCCTGGAAACTCTCACCCTATAAGCCAGACAAATGTTATCAGGAAGGCTATGGAGCACAGCATTATGAAACTCATTAACAGAGACATTATGAACCTGCAAACACTGCACCATACCCACTTAGGTTCTCTAAAGGCCAGATCATGGCTCCTACACCTAGTGGACTTCAAGCCAGTTAGCAAGGCTATAGGTGAGGGAGAGGAGGTCCACACAGCCAAGCTATAGCTCACCAGCAATTCATACCCATCCTACATTCTGGTATTATACATAACCTCAACAGACTGACCATAAATGATTGTTAGATGATGGATTGACAACTGACGCACAGATGTAGGACACACAGTAACATTTGCAGCCTCCATGTACAATTCTATGCCAGTAACAAGTGGTATTCGGGTCTATATTATATCCTCGAACGCTTAAAAAAAGCGAACGCTAATTGATCGAACTTATTTTTGCGAAACTGCAAAATATTGAAGCAGCAGAAACTCGAATTTTTTCCTAGGGAAAGAATTCGGTTGTCCGTTTCTGTTGCTTCGATATTTTCAATGTTATGGTGGAAAGTTACCAGTCGGATTCAGGTAAGTGTGCGATTGTGTGGATGTGAGTGTTAGGGTGATTTAGGTGAGTTAGGGTTAGGGCTCGGGTTAGGTGTGTGTGCAATTGAGTGGACATGAGGGTTAGGGCGGATTTAAGTGAGTTAGGGTTAGGGAGCGGGTGAGGTGAGTGTGCGATAGTGACAGACCTTAGTGTTAGGGTTTGGGTTAAGGTAAGTGGGTAGTTAGTGGTGTGTGCATAGTTTAGTGTAGGGCTAGGTATCAGATTTTAGGTGTATGTGTGTGGATTTCTGTTTGTTTGGTGTGCTTGTGTTGTGTGTATGTGTTTTGGATCAGCAATTTTTTTCCCTGGGAAAAAAATCGCTGATCTGACAGTTCGAGATTGTAAGCTTTTGCTTAAATTAGGTCAATCAATCAGCGTTCGCTTTTTTAAGCGTTCGAGGATATAATATAGACCCTGGTATTCACCTGCACTCAGTCCTGGAACCACTCCTGTTTGGCATATAGCTTTCTTAGGTACAGGCAAACAGAGTAGAGATATGTCTGCCCATGTTTGATGTAAATGCATTCTGTGGGCTATACGTTATTCTCCAGATGACACGCACATCCTCGAAAAGGGTATCATAGAGACAGATACCTGGTGTCAAACTCATGCTGTAAAGCTATAAGCCAAATAAAGTATAGTTATCCACTTTTAGAAAACAAATTATCCCCAGATTACAACATAGGTAGTAGCCCCCAAAATGTGGAACAGGTACTAATGTATACATAGAGCCATGTGTTTAGTCATCTCTCCTTTGATAATTACAAGCAATAAAGGATTTGCATGCAGATCCACAGAGGTTGTTGCACATCTATAATGAGTAGTCATCTTTGCCAGACTTTGCTTGCTTTGGAACAGGATTCAAATATACTTCAAGCATAAATCCTCACTCACACTCTTCAATAGAAACCGTGATGAGTGGATGTGAAACAGAAGACGTAGCCCAGGGATCACTGCAGTGGCTAAGCTTGTCACTAGCATACAGAAGTGACCTAAGGTCTGGAAAGTGCCAGCATGCTCTGGCAAAGATAACAGATGCGTTCACGGAGAAAACAGAGTACCCACCTATGAAATAATTGAGGTCACATGTATGTATATGGCTTTGCCCTACAGCTACCTTACATGCGTAATGCACATACAGTTGTCATTGTAATATGTCATACACTAGAAAAATCAAAACCAAGTCCACATTGACCAACGGTGTCACACACCTACACAGTCAGCAAATGTGAGATTCAAACTCCTTCATAAGTACATTAAGATACCACAGAAGTATGCATTTACACGATGCGCTATACACATTACTGGAATTTCACCTTTTCACAGGTATATTTGTAGGATGGTGACATCATCAGAGTTGACAAAGATGAGTATACCACTTTTAAGGGGTGTAAGTATTCTCCAAAAAGGTTGCTCCTCCCCAAGGAGACACACACACACACGCACACAGTTGGCAATTGCAGGATTCAAACCCCTACCTAACTACATTATGATACTACAGCAGTACACATTTACACAACGCACTATACACATTACTGGGATTTCAACTTTCCACAGGTATATTTGTATGATGGTGACATCATCGGACTTGACAAAGATGAGTAGACCACTTTTAAGGGGTGTGAGTAGTCTCCAAAAGAGACGCACACACACACACACACACACACACACACACACACACACACACACACACACATACACACACACATAGTTGGCAAGTGCGGGGTTCTTAATCCAAACTAAGTACGTCTTTACACTTCAGCAAGCAATATGGAGTTACAGGGTGCAATACAGACATTACTTGCTGACAGTTTGCCCAAAGGTTTTTTCACATTTTCTAACCTCAGCAGGCTTATCATACTAGGTGTATTGTGAGTGTATTGCATGCATAGGCCATGACCATATCATATATGGGTTGATGCACCACATGCTGGCACACACAGGGTCAAACCGGTGGCTAAGCTCTGTCAACCCAATACTAGACAACACAGTCAAGAGGAGCAGGGTCATACAACTACAACACCAACAGTTTTTCATAGACCTACAATATAAGCACCAGCAAAACACACACATAAATACTCATTACCATACTTGGAGAATACAAATATTAATCTGAAAAAGAGAGAGTGTCCTCCTAAGCAGACAAGCAAGCAACATGCACCTCCAAGCACATGCCAGAAAACACATAATATACCAAAGCAGTGTGCCTCACAACAGGCCCTAAGGCAAAACAACATACCCAACACACTAGTAATAAGTGACTTCATAGTCAGGCACACAGATGTTCCACTCACTCGGCTGGACAAGGGAAAGTTACTGTCAGTTGTCTGTCAGGTGCTATGATCCACCACATAACACAAGCACTTACATCACTCCAGAACAGGTACATATATGATGTATTCTTTGTACATGTCCGTGTGAATGATCTGAGACATACCTCCCAGGACAACATGACATATAGAGTAGCTCTATGATCATGTAGCCCAGGCTGGTATGACCCTGACCTTGAGTAGCATCTTACCTTCACCTACATGATACTGTAATATAACAGAAAGATGATAAACTTCAACAATTGGCTGAGCTTCTGGTGTCATTCAAAGGGGATCCAGTCTCTGTCTGCCAGTGATGACATGATAGACAAGCCTCGTTGCTTTACTACAGATGGTTTGCACCTGTCGCCCCTATGCTTCTGAATACTGGCCAAGGCTCTTGCTGTCTCCATATTACCTTTTTTAGGCAAGGCTCAAAGGTTCATAGGTTCATAGGTAGGTACTAGGCTATCGGCCCTGGGGCCTATACAAGCCCAGCCAAAAAGGTACCCTGGCTTTTGCCACCCAAGAACTTTATTTTCCTGTGCCACTGTCAAGCAGAGACACAGAAGTGATCCCCAGGGTGAATTTCCTATTTCCCATCCAATCATCAAGATTTTTCTTGAAGAGTGCTAATGAGGAGCTTTGTTTGATATAGATAGGTAGTTTATTCCAGAGTATGGGAAGTCTCTGGGACAGTAATCTATCCCTCCGGCATATTTTGTTTATTGTGGTGACAAGGTTTAGGTCCCTAGACCTTGTAGCTCAGAGGGATTGGGGATTTCTTTAAGTGGAGCATGTCCAACAGCTCTGGGTTTGACATAGCTTTGTATGACAGGCAGAGATCACCTCTGAGAAGGCGATATGTGACAGAGTAAAGCTGAAGTTGTTTGAGATGGTCTGTGTAGGGCATGTGTTTGAGTCTGGTAATCCTCTTTGTGAGGTATTTCTGCGGCCTTTCCAGTTGTTGTAGATGTCTTGTGAGGTACATACCAAAAGGGGCATTGTACTCTATAATGGATCTAATGAGTGATGAGTAGAGGGGAACAATGACCTCTTTTTTTCTGCATGAGAAACCTTTTGTGATGAGGTGTGCCACGTAGAAGGATTTCCTGACTACTGTGGCAATGTGATTATCAAAGGAGAGACTACTGTCCATCTGTGTCCCAATTTCTCTTATCAAACTTTCAGTGTTAAATATACTACCGCCTGTGTTGTAGTTCATGGGTACAGAGTTTTTACCAAAGGGGATGACAATGCACTTTTTGGCATTGAGCTTGAGGCCATGGCTTTGACACCAGGCATCTGTCTCATTGAGGCCCTTTTGTAGGATGTCCACATTGTTAGTAGTTTCGATTATGGTACCTAGTTTGCAGTCATCTGTGAACTTCATTAGCCAAAGACCTTCTGTGTTAGCCTGTGCTTCAGGGAAGTAGATACCAAACAGGACAGGACACAGGACTGAACCCTGTGGTACTCCACTTGTCACTGGTCCGAAGTCAGATTTGGAGTCTGCTACTTTCACAGTGTTGGTTTTGTCAGTGAGCCAGTTGGCAACCCATCTTGTGACATAGGGATTTATACCTAGTTTAGTGAGTTTATCTATAATTCCAGAGTGGGGGATGGTGTCGAAAGCCTTGACAAGATCTAGATAGGCTGTGTGAACCACCTTATCCTTGTCTACGGCTTTGGTGACTGCTTCAAATAAGTCTATCAGGTTTAGGAGACATGATTTGCCTTTTACAAACCCAAACTGGTTGGGGACCAGAGTTTGGAGATTACCAATGTCTTTGTTTATAAGTTCCATAATTATACATTCCATGGCCTTGCAGACTAGGCTCATCAGGCTAATGGGGCACTAGTTCCCGGGGTCCATGGTGGCTCCCCCCTTGTGTAGTGGGATAACCATCAATGTGCACCATTCAGCAGGCACAAAGCCTGAGGTGAGGTTACGGTTGAACATGGTACTTAGGTGTGGTGCCAGTTCATTCTGTAGTTCATGTAGAATGCAGCCTGGGATATTGTCTGGTCCCATGGATGCTGTGTTCCTGGATTTGGAGAGTGTGGTTTTTACCTGTGCAGCTGTGATGACAGGAATTTTGCATTCTTCCGGTATAGAGACGGGCTCTTTCATGGGTGAGAGGGGGGTAAAGTTAGTACTGAACCTATCTGCCAGGATGTTGGCAATATCAGTTGGGTTTGTATATTTAGTGCCATTGTGCTGTAACTCAGAGCAGATCTGAGTGTTGCCATTGAGATTCTTGACTTAGCTGTAGAATGCTTTGTGGTTGTCTTTAGAATCAGTGGTGATTTTGTTTTTGTAACTAGCATTGGAGGGTTTTATCAGGAATCGTAGCTTCTTACAGAGGCTGACCAGGGAGCTCCTCCACTCATGGGATTTTACCCTCTTTTGCAACTGTTTCGTCCTTCTGTTGTACAGTTTGTTTATGGCAGGTGACCACCAGATTGGCTTCCTTTTCTTGGAGAATAGCGTCTTGGTTCTGTTTGGGATAGCATGATCCATGCACTCATGTAAGTGCTTATAAAGTGCAATTGTGTAGGATTCAGTAGTCGTAACTGTATTGTTCATCTGCATGGGTGTCATGAAGTTCACCACTTCTGTTTTAAAATGCATGAAGTTGGCTTTGGAGAAAATTTTTAACATGGTTTCCTTAATGGGGGGGGGGGGCAGAATGTGGATATGTAGGGTAATTAGCTTATGGTCAGATTGGACCAATGAGGCATTGACTTCAGGTTTGGAACACCGGTCACTCAGGACAAACCAAACACCATAACCAACACAAATAACCACAAAGTGAGCTAAATGCTACTCATTGCCAGAACTCTCATCCTCCAAATGCACACACTCGAGGCACTTCTCAGTATGGAGAATATTGATATCTGTGCAGTAACAGAAACCTAGTTCAAGGCTCCAGAGAGCACACCAGCACTACCAGGATACTACTCATTCCATACATTCCAGTATCAGAACCTGGATCATAGCACATATGGTGGGGATATATCCATATTCATCAAGGATACCTACACCTCTCTCTACATCCTCTCTACAGGATATGTACCCATAGAATGTTGCACAGCAACATTCTTCCCACTCCACAGGGGTGGGGCCACAAAAGACCCTTGGCATTTATGCTCTATGAGCCTGACAAGTCTGATCTGCAAGGCGATGGAGCCAATCATAATGGAAGTCAACAATAAAGACATTGAGAACCTTCACACAGTTGAGCACACCCAGTTTGGCTTCATGAAATGCAGACCATGCCTCCTGAACTGGGTGGATTTCTTTGAGACAGTTACCCAGGCTACAGATGATTGAAAGGAGCTCCACACAGCCTACCTATACCTCGCTAAGGCCTTTGACACCATACCACAGTCAGGTACCATAGATGAACTCACCAACCTGGGCATGAATCCATACATCACAAGATGGATTGCAAACTGGCTCACAGATAGATCCCACAAATTAAGAGTTACTGGCTACATGTCAGACTCTACACCGGTAACAACTGGTGTCCCCCAGGTTTCAGTCCTGGGGTCCCTCCTGTTTGGTATAGACTTCTCAAATGTACATGCCAACACAGGAGGGTTGTGGTTGACTAATTTTGCTGGGAACTGTAAAGTGTTTGCCATAATAGATTCCTTGGATGACACAAATATTCTCCAGAAGGGACTCTATGAGACAGATGTGTGGTGTCAGAATCATGACCTCAAGCTCAATGTGAAAGAATGCATAGTAATCCCCTTTGGGGAAAACAAAGTACCCACAAACTACCACATAGGTGTTACCCCCTAAAAACTGACAAAGTAATAAGGGATCTGGGGACACATGTAGATAGTCATCTTTCCTTTGACAACCATGTTGCCAAAGTGATTAGGAAATCCTATGTGGCCCACCTAATCAACAAAGGGTTTGCATCAGGATCAGAAGAGGTAGTGGTGCCCCTCTACTCTTAAGTCATCAGACCCATCACTGAGTACAATGCACCATTTTGGATGTACTCGACTAAGCATATCCAGCAGCTGGAGAGACCACAGAGGTAGATCACCAAGAGGATTACTGGCCTCAAACAGTTGTGTTATGCAACACAACTGATAAAACTAAATTTGTTCTCCGTTGCATACCGCCTACTCAGAGGCACACTCTGCCTAACATACAGAGCCATGTCCAACACATAACTGTTGAACATGCTCCATCTACGGATAACAAAATTGAGACACACTACACACTCCAGGGATATGAACCTCATCACAACAATGAATACAACATGCTGGTGGGATAGAGTACCATCCCAGATACTTGCCTTACTGTGGAAAAGAGTCCCAATGTACATCAGACAGAGCCCCTCGCTGACACTCTTCAGTAGGTACCTTGATGAGTGGATGGGAAACAGACAATTCATGCCAGGCATCACATCAGCAGCCCCACTAGAAAGGGGCTTAGGGTACTAACTATTAGAACTAGGGCTTAGGAGACTACCCAACGGGGTGGAGAAAGCTGCACAACTTGCCTAGGCTAATATATGCCTTCTTGAAGATAGTCTACTACATACCTATGAACCTATGTGACAGGTACATGTCTACAGATGGTAGATTTGTACTTCATTGTACAGTCATGGTTTACAGCAGGCACATGCACCTCATACACTGTAATGCTTACATATACTGGTGGCTATTATGTACAGTGGGTGAGATGTGCACCTCATGTCTTTTGTGCCATTGGGATGTGTGCTGGATGGGACAGTCCTGGATGGCTCCCTGTCATGGTCACCCTCTTACACACATCTCTGCCCATCCATCTTTAGCTTATCATACTGTGTTCCCCCTACATATATATAGGTACATAGGTAGGTAATAGGCTATCTACCTGAAGGCATATATTAGTATGGCCAGAGTGTGCAGCTATCACCGCACATGGGGTTAGTTTCCTAGACCTCCGTGTAGTAGACCTGATGAAGTGACCCATGGTGTGACAGCTCAGTTTCACATACACTCATCAAGGCTCCTCTGGAAGAGTGTCAGTGAGGGACTCAGCTTAATGTAGGTTGGGAGCCTGTTCCAAAGCAAGGGAAGTCTGTGAGTTAGTAATGTATCCCTCCAACATGTTCTATTTATTGTTGTGATGATGATGATATCCCTAGAGCATGTGGCACAGTGAGCTTAGGTTTACTTCAGATAGAGCATGTACATCAGTTCTGCATTGGACATGGACCTGTCTGTTGGGCAGAGATCGCCTGAGTAGACAGTATGCAACAGAGTACAGATTGAGTAAACTTCAGTCATGTTGCATGGGGCAACTGTTTGAGGCCAGTAATCCTCTTGTTGAGGTACTTCAGTAGTCTTTCCAGCTGCTGAAGGTGCCTAGTCAGATTTATTGCAAGTGTGTCGTGATACTCTCTGATGGGTCTGATGACTGATGAGTAGAGGGAACCTCCTTTGACCTACATGCAAAAACTTTGTCAATTTGTGGGAACACATAGCATGATTTTCTAACCACTTTATGAATGTGTTTCTGGAAGTAGAGATGACTATCCACATGTGTCCATAGATCCCTTATTATTACCTCCATATTTAGGGTGTTGGCACCTATGTGGTATTTGTATAACTGTAGCTCGAGACCATCATTTTGACACCACATCTGTCTGACTGAGACCCTTTTTAAAGATGTCTCTGTTGTCCCAAACATCGATTATGACAACCTTTTTGCAGTCATCCACAAACCTTGCTAACCATAGCCCTTGTGTGTTTGACTGTAATTCTGAAAAGTATACACCAAAAAAGGAGGGGTCCCAGGACTGAGCCATGGGGGCAGCAGTTGTTACCAGCTTACAGTCCAACAGGGAGACCACAATTCTTACCTTGTAGGATTTATCTGTGCCCCAGTTGGCAATCCAACAGATGACATACGTGTTTATGCACAGGTTGCTAATTTTGTGGATACATGTGTGTGGGATGTTGGAAAAGGGCTTTTCAAGGTCTATGTAGGCCATGTGGAGCTCATTTCATTGATATATGTCCTGGGTGACTGCCTTGAAAACTGTCTAGCAGGTTTAGGGACCATGATCTGCCCCTGACCAAACCAAAATGGGTAGGATTGGGTGTTTGTAGGTTCCCAATAGCTCTGTTTATGAGTTCCATAATGATGGACTCCATGGTCTTGCAGATCAGGCTTATTAGGCTTATAAGACAATAGTTCCCATGGTCTGCTGTGCATCAACACTTGTGGAGTGTGCCAAACATTGCTGTAATCCATTCAACAGTTTCATATCCTGTACAGAGGGTGAGTCTCAACAGAATGTTCAGGTGCAGGGTCTGTTTGTTTTGGAGTTCACATATAACACAGCCAGGGACACCATGTCATCCCACAGACACCGTGTTTTTAGGTTTGGATAGAGCTGTTTAACCATTGTATATGTGATTTCTGGCTTTTCACAATCTCCAGGTATGGTAATGGGCCCTTTTGTCAGTGAGAGGGGGGTAAATATGTATGAACCTGTCTGACAAGATGTTGGCAATGTCAGTCATGTACATGTATTCATTTACACTTTGCACTGACTCAGAACATGAGTTTACATTGATATTTATGACATAGCTAAAGAAAGCTTCATGGTTGTCTATGGACTCTTTGGCAATATGTTTGCCAGAACATGGCTTGGATAATGTTAGGAGTGCTCATTGTTTCCTGATGATACTGATCAGAGGTTTATTGATCTTCTTTTGATTTTCACTTTCTTTGAACAACTTAAGTACTTGTATTACATAGTTTGATTATGACAGGGGTCCAATATATTATATGGGTCTGTTTTCATATCACTGTGTGTGCAAGGCAGGATTGGTGAATAATGACATGTGTCTGGAGTAAGAATTGCAACTGCCAGATATGCATGGCCCACTGCTGTACTCAGACATGGCCTAAGTGTGTGAGCATGCTCAGTGTGACCTTTCGGTATGTTGTTGACTGAAATTTGCTTTGTTTGTTTAAGTGTGTGAGCATGCCCACTATGGGCATATATATACTATAAATGTGTGTGGAAATTCAAGTTGGTTTTTACGTCAGGGCTCACCTTTGTGTTGTACATCGACAGGAAGCACGCTGTGCCTGCAGGGCTTCCATGAGTCAATTTGCATAGAGTTATCAACATTTCTACATACAGGGGGGACAGCTATTATTTGTACATTTCTACCCGGAGGGGGCACACCTGATTGTTACTGTGGGTGTACATAGGTACACCTGAGACTTGTACAGATTTGCTAGGCCTGCACTGCTATGTCAGGTATTCCATTTTGGTCTGTACTGTTGCCTATCATACTGGCTTGAGACATACCACTGTATTACAGACCTTAGCTTTGAATTACATGCATATAAGTTTGTGACTTCATAGCCTCCCCAACCCACATCACACTGCCTGGCCTGCTATCTGTCTGCATAGGCCTGGGGGAGGTTACTCATATCCCTCTTCAGAGGGCACGATACAGCATTTGTTTGTGTTTGCATTAGTCTACAATTGTCCTGCTGGCTGTGACTGTTAGGTATGTGACCCCCCCCCCAATTGGTATGTGTGAGGGACTTAAGTTGTGTCTGTGCCAGTGAAATGCTGTCATGGCTTAGTGGTTCAGTACTATGAATACAGTGCACAGTATCCTGAGTTCGAGCACTGTCACTGCTTTTTATTTTTATTTTCCTGCTGGGCAGACCTGACTGGTTAAAGAACAGTAAAGAACAGTAAAGCAGGTGTGAGTGTGTTTAACCGACTTTGCTCGACTTTGCCCAATGTTGCCCAACTTTCCCCGACGTTGCCCAATGTTGCGCTGGTTAGTGCGGTGCGCAGCTACGCCCAATTGTATTTAAATATGCTCAATACTGGTAAAATGTGCTTAGCAGTGCTTTATATGGCTTAAAACAGGGCACTCATGCCTCAGGTGGTGCTGCAGGGCTGCCTATGTCGGATCCACATAGTACACTCCCAATACATGTTTGAAACCAGGTAGTGTCAAGTTAGGTATCCCTTTTACTGTATGTGCGAGTCAGAGAGAGGTGTAATTTCCAGGGTTTCTACTGAGTCAGTGTATGTGCTATGTGTTGCTCCTTTGCCAAGGCCAGGGCATACTGGGCATGCCTTCTTCTGCCTACTGGGGCAGGCTCAGGTTGTTCCTCCTCCGAGTCACTCTGTGCCTGTGCAGGCCTTGGCAATGGTGGGGAGCTATTTGGCCCTGCCCCATGCTGTTCCTGCTGCAGCTGTTTCTGCAGTATCATATTGTGTAGCATGGCACATATCATAACAATTTTGGTACATGTAGTTGGCGAGTACTGCAAGACTCCACCACATGTGTCCAGGCACCAGAACCGTGACTTGAGCATCCCAAGCACATGCTCAATTATGTTTCTTGTTTGTGCGTGTGCCTCATTATGGAGTTCTTTTTCAGTTGTGTGTGTATTTCTGATGGGTGTCATCAGCCATGGCTCAAGTGCATATCCAGCATCCCCCACTAGGTGACCATCAGGAATGTCCCCACTGACAAATCTCTGGTACAGCTGTGTCAGATGCCAGATGTGGGAATCGTGATAGCTTCCAGGGCAGCCAGCACACACATTCATTATTATGCCCTGGGCATCGTACATAACCTGGCAGTTGATGGAGGGGAAGCCCTTGCGGTTGATGTAGACCTTACCCCGCTCACCGGGTGGTGCTTTGATGCATATGTGCATGCAGTCTATTGCACCCACTACCTCAGGGTATTCTGTTATTTGGTGGAAAAGACACATATTGCTGGCCAATGCCTCATGGGAATTGGGGAAATATACGTGCTCACCGGCATGTGCTGACATGGCATCCAGGAACTGGTGGAGTACCCTGGATGCTGATGCCTGTGAAATCCCCATCATATCACCAGTAAGTCTTTGGAAGGTACCTATAGCTAGTATTCTTATGCCAACACATACCTTGGTATCCACTGGGATGGGTTCCCCTCTGTTGGTTCTGTGTGTGAGTCTTGGCCAGCACAGCTCAACAATTTTCTGTAGGAGGTCTCTGTCCACCCTATAACGCTCCACTATCTCTAGCTCATGTAGCCCCTGGTAGGTTACCCTGGGTCTGTACACTCTTCTCCGTCTCCTCACTGTGGGTTGCTCAGCAGCATTCACAACATCACCACCCTCAGCACCTTGCACATGTTGGTTTATGATAGCAAGAGCAGCCCCTAACATTTTGTCGGACTTAAGCTTTTTAAGCTTTCCCTGTTTGTTTATTGCAGTGTTGCAGAGTTCTTGGGAAAAACAAGGAGGAATGCTGTTTGTAAAGTTTAAAGTGCTGGGCTGGGCTGGGCTAGTCTGCAGACTGTGTAATTGGCTGATTCTGAAATATTTCACCTGGCAGCTCTGCTAGTTCTCCTTGGTTAACTTCCTACTACTTCTTTTCCTTCCTTTTGTCTTTCTGTTTCTGCCCGGGGGAGGGGGGAGCGGCGCACAAACAAGCGCAAACGCGCACACACGCTGTTTGCATGTTTGCAAGGAGTTTCCTATCTTTTAACATTGTGCACCTTTGGTTTGAGGTTTTCAAATAGGACAACTGTAGGCACGCCTCTTGCAATCCTGAGCAACTCAAAGCAAACATAAGCCACTGTGCTCCAATTAGCTTGCAGCCTGTCTGACACACCCCCTCATGATGTCATCTATATTCTACTCTACTACTCACCTACTCCTACTCTTACACTCTTGGGACATGGCTCACATGCTGGGGAAAATTGGGATTCACTATCCTTATCCTCATTTGCATAGGAATGCCTACTAATGCATGGTTACATCTCTGACACTGAGCTTCCCCCCCTTAGCAGCCACTACTCAGTGGCCATGTTGTCTTCAGCCTGCCATTCATCTGCATGGCAGAATAAGCTTTTTAGTGAAAATGCCATTTTTGGCTTTTTTTTAATTATTTTCTTGTTTTTATAGGCGCTGCACGTTTGCGTGGTGCTGCGCTAAGCTTAAACATCGGAGATCGGGGGAAAAAAGTTAGATTTTTATATTTTTAAACATTTATAAATGCCAATGGCCTTATATTTGGCCATTGGCATGCTTCCTCAACTGTATGCATCCTTTATTTGGAGCTGTCATAGCTCCATTTAGCTATTTGCAGAACGGTACTCCGTTACCAACGAAGGACATTTCTGCAGATAACACTAATCTTCCACGGACAGGTTAGTGTTTCCTTGATCGCAAATTTACCTCATTTGTATAGCTTTCACCAGCAAATGAGGTAATTTGCATACCATGATGCTGTCCGTGCAAGAGTAGTTTTAGCAGTTCTCGTGCATGCCCCTACCAGCTGTTCCTGGATCGCACGGCAGACATATTGCCTGTTTGACGTCTTACACTACTCTACAACTCTGTGCAAGCTTTCATAAATCCGGACCTGAGTTTTTGAAAGAATTAAAAAGAAGGTAACAATGCGCTCCCTCAGAGAAGTCTGACTTATCTTTTAACTTTGACATTTATTGTCATGATTCACAGAGCTATCATAAAACAAGTAATTGCCCCTCCCTGAGTTGAAATCGACCCATGGTCAATCTATATGTTAACACCATAGAGTTTTTGTAGCATATTACGGAAGTAGATTTTGCCAGGCCTTTTTCCACGCAGATACTGCTGCTTCCCAGTTGTCTGCCAGACAGGTTTTGAATCCTGGTCACCCTGCTGGTAATTATAACTGCTAATCAATTCATTGATTACTAGGTATTGTGGATGTCTAGGTGGCTTAAACTACTAGAATTAGTCCCTCAGCTTTTATGTGTGCTTAAGATCCATGATACATCATGCGCTTAATGTGCCATTTTAATAACATGTCATTACTGAACTTTTAATGTGTCAGTCTCTTTGTCACCTAGTGGCTGCTACTGGCATGAATGAGGCTGTATTTCTATCACTTTTTGATGAGAGGTTGTAGACTGCTGCTGCATCTAGCCAATTCACAGTTTTTGTGTTTGGGGATGGGATGGTCCTGCTTAGGAGGAGGACTTATTTTTGACATCACAGATAGTGAACATATTGACTGTGAGTGAAAATGACTCAGAAGGGTTAAATTGGGAAATACTAAGTCTGTGTGTGTTGTGGTTTGGATGTTATTTGGGATATTTTGCAGCCCACCCCCAAATGTTTGTGGACATCAGGCTTGATTTTTAAGCTCTTTGTTCCAAATGTATTTAGCCAAACAATCCATTATGCTGTACTGATAAGGTAAAAAAAGTCTGAAACATGCATGTTTATAGCTAGTGGGGTTTGGCTTTATTGGCCTGAATGTACCCATAAGACTTAAAAAGTAAAGGCCATGGAAATGCAGAAGCCATGTAGATAAAATATTGATATGCCCTTAAGGTGTCCATTGCATATATCCCATGAGCCTCCACTACAGAAGACATCACATAGTGAAAACTCTACCTTGGCTGGGTCTTTCTTGCAGTTTTTAATGTGTATTGATGTATGGGACATTATTATCCATTTTGTAAGGTGAAAAGTATGGGATGTATTAAAGACCATGTGCACCATTTTTGGTTACCATTTCTTGTTGCTATAATTATATTCCCATTGTGTAGAGTACAGAAAACTTGTATTTGTATTTACTGTAGACTGACCAGCTACCCAGTTACTTCCTGATTCCATATCATTTGACCTAGAATTGTAATCCTGTGATAGTTAATACAAACAGATTGACAGCTCATAGTGGAGAGTTGATTTCTGTAGTCAGTGGCATATTTCAACACAAATACAATACAGCCAATCAGTCAGTCAGACAATAAATAAGTAAATTGCAGTTATATTCAAGTAAAAGCAAATTTTGCCAAATAAGATTATTTTCAAGTGTATACTGCTTTTTGTTATTCCTTGGTAGACAACTACTAGTGTTACTTCTATGTTACTACATTGCAAGCCAATCACTATACATACTGCAAGAAACTTATTCTGTTGTAGTTAGCTTTTACCTGAATATATCTGTATTATTTTGATGATTTGTTGTCTGACTGATTGATTGTGCTGCATTTGCATGTTGAAATCTGCATTCAGTTACAGAAAACACCTACCTACTACAAACTATCAAACTTTTTGTTCAATTACATCATTAGAATTCTAGAAAACAAGCAGAGCTAGGCCACCACGGAGAAACATTTATTGACTAATAAAACAATAAAACAGCATAAAAACAGCACAGGCATAGAAACAGGGATAAGAGCTTTCAACTCATAGAGCCTTCATCAGATCCTGCATTACTGCCAGTACTCCTCCCCTTTAAAGCAAAGAATAGCCAATTAAAATTAATCTAGGAAGTCTTCTCTCTTTCATCAAATACTGCAATACTGCCTGTGCTCCTCCCCTTTGAAGTAAAAAGCAGCCAATTAAAATGTAAATTAAAATTTTTATATAGGAAGTCTCCTCCCTTTCAACAGTGGCTTCAGAGGAATCATCCCATTAAATCTAGAGAGTTGATCAGCCTGCATATCAGCAATCCATTGGCTCTCCAAAACCTTTGCTTTATTATATAAATCACCATCCCAAGGATTATCATGCACTAATTCTAATGCCATAAATATAAACTTGTGTTGTACATTCTCTTGGATATGTTTAGACAAAGCACTGGTGTCCTTTCTTAGTTGAATGTCACTGAGGTGATGTAGAATTCTATATTTGAACTGCCAATTAGTGTTACCAACATAAAATACATTACAGAGGGTGCAAGTAGCTACATAAGATAACTTTAAAATCACATTATCTAAATAATCCATCTTGTACCTGCCATACAAACAAACCACCTTAAAATAGCAGATTAACTAAATATTAGGATGGCAGAACTTATAATAACCATTCTTATAATACCTTCTATATACCAACTATCCATTTTACTTTACTCTGACTACAGATAGTACTCTTTTAAAGTTCATACTTTTTGACCTATGTAACTTTTTCTAGTCCATTTAAATACTCCTAATGCATATTATTGTAAACCCTATGAAATGGTGAACTGTACTATGTTTTTGTCTCTTTATCTGTAAGATCTGTTAATTTATGTTAAAAATTTTTGATAAATGTATGTTAAAAATGTGTCAACTTTGTAATACTTCTGGAGCTTTTCTCCCTGTGCCTCCAATGAAAATGGGTTTCTGACCCAGTTAATAAATAAATGAATAAATAGGTTTTCAGCTAATATAATCTTTTGGTAACAGGATGTCTAAAATAATAACTACTGTTAATTGAAGCACATACCCTGCATTTCTTGCAGGGAAAAGTCACATTTTTCAAGGTTGTGTTCTTTGATGGAACCCCGACCTTATAACAGAGCAGTTTCTTCAAATTTATCTTATTTTTTTAAAAAAAAATCTCGGAACTTCCACTATGTCCTTTATTTTGGCATCCATTGTTTGTATGCACCAATTCTTCTTAACAATCTCACAAACCTGTGAGACATCACTGCTATATGTAAGCAGGCACCTTAGGCCACATTTATTGCTGTTATCTTGCTGTGGTGTGGGAGAGGTTGGTTCTGATGTAGTATTCTCTGAAAAGTAAGGACACACACACACACACACACACACACACACACACACACACACACACACACACGTCATTAGCACTTATGGGCAATTTGGAGAATGACTAATTCATTTTTGGTGAAGTGGAAAGTATATATATATATATATATATATATATATATATATATATATATATATATATATATATGGGTCTACTACGGTTGATTGAAAACTCACTTGACTGAAAATGAAATTACTAGGACCACTTCACTGAAAGCTCACTTCACTGAAAACTCATTTCTTTGAAACTCATTTAGTTGAAAGTTATAAATGGCCTGTTCCCCACTGTAGTGTGACCCTAGAGTTAGTATATAAAGTAATGGGGGTGTGGGGGTGTAGTTCCCCCCACATTAGGGGGTGTGGGGACGTAGTCCCCCACATATTATAAGCATTTTAAACTATACACGGTGATACTTACAAGTGCAATAAATAACTGTTTCCAAAAGAGAATATATAACCAAGATATGGGGGGGCTTTGCCCCCCCCACCCCCAATGTGGGGGGCTGGCCCCCCCACACATCCCCTTACTTTATATACTAACTCCAGGATCACACTACAGTGGGGCTAAGACCATTTATAACTTTCAATGAAATGAGTTTCAGTCAAGTGAGTTTTCAGTGAAGTGAGCTTTCAGTGAAGTGGTCAGCTTTCAGTGAAGTGGTCCTAATAATTTCATTTTCAATCAAGTGAGATTTCAATCAACCATAGTAGACCCATAGATATATATATATGTACATATATATATATATATATATATATATATATATATATATATATATATATATATATATATCTGGTATGAGAGCACTTTATAATCTCAAAATACTGAAATGTCGAATTTCAGTATCTCAAGACTATAAAGCTGAATGTTTACAATAGCGAATGTTCATAATCACGAATTTGAATATCTCAAATTCACGGTTATGGCCTTACACTAAGTAATGTTCGGGATTGTGAGTTGATGGTGCGCGGTGCCGTGTGTGGATCTAGGTGTTATGTCAGATAAGTGAGTGTTTTGTAAGGGTTTTGAATAGGAGTTAGAGTGTATGTGGGTGTGCTGATATGTTTGATGTGTGTGTGTGAGAGACTGAAGAATGTGTGTGTGTGAGTTTGCTTTTGTTTCCTGTTTGTGCGATCTCGGAGTTAGTTAATATAAGTGGGGGGTGCAAGGGTCTTGCCTCCCTGCTTCTGTGTGTATGAGTTGTGTACGTGTGTAGTTTTGTTTGTTTATGTTGTGATGTGGGTGTTGTGTTCGGTGTTTTGAATTTTGTGGTTTTGGGTTTGGGGTTTTGTTGTTTCGGTGTTTTGTGGATTCAGTTTCATGGTCTCGAGATACTGAAATTCAGTATTTCGAGATTATGAAGTGAATCCATGTGTGTGTGTATATATATATATATATATATATATATATATATATATATATATATATATATATATATATATATATATATATATATATATATATATATATATATATATATATGTATGTATGGGCCTCCGATAAAACGGGTATTAAGGATCACCCAATCAGCCTTTCCTGGTAAGTCTGGGACTAATGAGCGAATGGCCATTTCACCGAATCTGAAATGGCTGTGCATAATTACGCGAAAGTGCTTTTCACTGAAGAAGCACTTTTGCGTAAGTATGCCTGGAATTAGAGGGACTGTTGTGGAGATCGTACTATTGTGCGATTAAGGGAATTTTTCCCCTTTTCTCCACTGTAGTGTGATCTCAGAGTGAGAATAATAAAGTAGTGGGGGAGTGGAGGGCACAGCCCCCCACATGGGGGGTGCAAGGGGGCTTGCCCCCCTGCATAAATGCTTTTTTATTCTTTTTTTAATGTTTTGTTTTTAACAAGCTTTAACAAAAGTGCTTTTTTGGTAAAAGCACTTTTGTTAAAAGTGTGTTCGGATAATTTGGATTCGGTCTGTTGAACTTTTGTTCAACAGTCCTAGCTCTACATACATATATATATATATATATATATATATATATATATATATATGTATATATGTATATATATATATAAATCAAGGGGATCAAGCGAATGTGATGTGTGTTCAGCTTTCCATTAATTCTATCCCCTCGTCTAGTAATTCTTTGGGTGATCCAGGTCTTGGTAGCACGAGTGTACCTATACCAGCGGGTCAAGCGTTGCCTAACGGCCGTAATTGTTTGTCTGCTGGTGCTCAGCCTCCTTTGCAGAGGGCGGATTACCCACGAGGTGCTTCTACAATTAGAACTTATGGTTTGGGACCTACGGGCGATTCACACATGCCTCGTCCAACTGACTTAAATGTTGATGCTCGGCAGCAACCACCTGAGGACTCTATAGCTGGTAACAACTGTGGATTAATTGGTGTACCATCTTTCTCAGACTGGGCTGGCAATATCGAGTGCTTTGGTTTCGGTATGGTATCGTCTGGTGGTTCATCGTCCCATGTTTTGGACACAGGTAACTCTACTGATAACATCTCTGAGAAACTAAAAATTCTGGATAGTAAGATGTTAAGAATTAAGAAATTACAATTGGAGGTGGCCTATTTTCAGCAATGTCTTGCTGAAAAAATCATACCGAAGGGCTTAAGGAGTTCCTTTTCCCCCACTAGTCTACTTTGGGATTCAGCATTTTTTGATGACTTGTCGAGTTTATTTAACCGCCAAGGGTCAGAGTTGCTTGAACTTATGATCAAGCACTATAATAACTACATAAGGAACCTCTTAACAGAAACTGAGGAACTTGACAATACTATAAAGACTGACACGAATTTTTTGCGCTACAAGTATGACTATCAACGCATCTTTTCTAGCATAGATGCGCTTATTGTGAAGTTGAAATTCAATAAGTCAAAAAAACTAGTGAGGGATAGGAAAGCCTACCAGCAAGGTATTGCTTACCTAACCTTGTTAAGAACAGTTTTAACAACACTAACCAGAATGATGGTATGAATCGTAGTGTTGATACGACTGCCATGGTCCCCATGGATGAAAACTTGGACAATGACCACCATGGTGATGCGGACCTTGTTACTTCGAACCAGGGACTAAGGAGAAGTAGCAGGATTAAGGCTAACAACCAGAATTATAAAAATAACTTTAACAACAAAACTCAACAGAGACCTTTTTTAGGGGGAAGGAACAACAGACCCCAACACCGGCAGAATCACAACAACTAATCTCTCCCAATGCCTGGGAAGAAGACTCATTAGTAGATCGGAATAAACCTACCATCTTATTAAATAAAAAAGGTGACTTTAAAGTTTACAACTTTTCAAGTTTCCGTGTCGACCAAGAACTGGTTGAATTACTGTCTAGAGGTTTTTCCTTTGTTCCAGACCAAAAGCCTAGTTTAGCTAGAACATTGATCGACTTTAAATGTTATGTACGCAAATTGAATTTAAAATTATTGTTCAACAATGATGTACATAGTGAGTGACCAATGTTTAAATTGCTTAGTACTTTCAATCCCCCACTGCACCCTAACTTGAGCACTTTTGAAAATGTCTGTGAATTGGATCTTAGACACTTGTTTCATAGTGCAAAATGGCTCGACTACCAGAGTAATATTTCTTATGACGAAAAAATGGCTTTGAATTACCTGAGTGGGTTGCCTGTTAGGGTCATGAAACCTGATAAAGGTGGGGGCTTGGTCATTTTCGACATCTGTGATTACAATAGGAGAATGCATTTAGTATTAGACTCTGAAGCATATGAACGTTCTTCTTTGAATGAGATGGCGGGGTCTTATAAAAAAATCAGTGGATATTTTAGGGATCTATTCATTGATGGCTTGATTGACATTGACATGTTCAATTTCATCAACATCTCATCTCCCAAAGTGCCCGTGATGTTTGGTATTCCTAAAATGCATAAAGACCTTGTGAATCCACCATTGCGGGCCTTGGTTGATGGTAGATGTGCAATCACACACCCGGCTTCTAGGGTTATCGATGGGATCCTCTCAAAATACCTAAGAGGTATCCCTGAAATATGTAAGGACTCTTGGTCCTTCTTGGAAACTATCAACAACATCGGTTTTGACCCATCCTTTAATTTTTTAACAATCGACGTGGTTGATCTATACACGTCTATACCGCATCAGGAAGCGGTGGAATGGGTCGAAATGATGTTAGTGAGCCTTGGGGCCACTAAGGAAGAAATATCTATTGTTACCCAATTGTTGGAGATTATTTTATCCTCCAATTTCTTCCTTTTCGACAACCAGTATTACTTACAAAAACAGGGCATCGCCATGGGGTCTCCCTGTGGCGGGAGTGTGGCTAACTTGGTTGTCGCTTATTGGGAGAAAGAATTCTTTAGGGCCAACCCTAAGTTTAAGAATATGGTAAAATATTACACGCGTTTTTTGGACGATGTGTTTATTCTGGTCGACGGTAATGAAAGGGATGTAGTCGACCTGATTCAATTTATGAACGGCTCTTCTACATTCTTAAAATTCACTTATCAATTCTCAACAACTGAAATTGATTATTTAGACGTCAGGCTGGTGAAGGATCTTGTTAATAACTGTTTTTTATCCTGTATTCACAGGAAGCCAACTTATTGTAACGCCTTCTTACACTACTCCAGTAATCATCCGCCCAAACAAAAAAGATCAATTGTCAAGGGACAATTGGTAAGAGCTGTGCGTATGTGTAGCACACTGGAAGCTTTTGAACTTGAGTGTATTTTTCTAAAAGACTTGTTTTCTAACAGGGGTTACCCCTCCCTGTTGATTGATGAACTCATAGAGGAGGTCACTATGAAAAGAGATATTGGTTTTTATAAACCTTTGTTATTTAATAATGTTCATGAGCCAATTACTTTAAGGCACATACCAGGTATGGATGTATTGGATGGCCCACTGGTGGATAATACAAATGCTACTACCATTCCCCCTCCAACTGATTTCCATGCCAGTTTTGTGTTAACTTTCTGTAAAGAAGTTGGTACTATTTGGGCCATTATCAAAAAGAACTGGTACTTTATTCACAACAATTCTACACTACTTCAAAAACTAGGTCCATACCCCCCTGTTGTTTATAGGAAGGGGAAAAATTTGAAGGAATTACTTCAACGAACCACTCCATCTACTCTGTTCACTAGGCAGGTCGGTACTGTCCCCTGTGGTTTTTGCAACAGATGTAAATATTTAAGATTGGGCAGTTCTTTTACTATCAGGGACAGGAAATACACTATTCATTCAAAAATTAATTGCAACACGAAATCAATTGTTTATGCTGCCTTTTGCGTCTGTTGCCCTTGTTTTTACATAGGGAAAACCGACCGTAAGTTTAGTGACCGTATCTACCAGCATTGTTATGCTATAAAAAATAAAAAAACTGACAATGCTTTATCTAAACACATCCTTAACAACATAGGGCATAGTTTTGAATTCATGGGGATTGAACTTGTTACTATGGGCCCTAGGGGTGGACCTCAGTCTCTGTTTTTAGAGACTAGGGAATTAGAGTGGCAAATTGGGGTGGATGCTTATTCATACCCCGGTCTGAATGAGTCTTGTAACATTTCCTCGATACTTAGATATAAAAGTTACAAGAGATGATATGGCTCATTTCAAATTTAAATTTATGTTTTACGATGAATGCATTTTTAATGTCTACTGTGACTTCTACTACATAAAATGTTGATTGTAATGTTATGGTTTTATTGGAATTTATGTACTTCTAAAGTTAAGAATTTGTATTTTTTAACAGTCCTTTCAGAGCGAATACCCCTTTGTATGATTCATCTTGGCAACATTGTTTCTAAGGAAATGACATCATGATTTTACTGTTTAAAAGTGGCACTTGGATTTTTTATTGTGTTGTTTCTGATGAAGCTTTTGCATAGCGGAGGCGAAAACGTTTGGTCTTAAATAAAGAGCGTTAAAATACTACTGGTGTTCCTTGGCTCGAGGGTATTGGCTTGTTTTTGTGACAGTTTTTCTATTCGTGTCTTCATATATATATATATATATATATATATATATATATATATATATATATATATATATATATACATATATATATATATATATATATATATACACACACACACACACACACACAAATAGATGCATGTCATTAAATTGACTTCCTGAATGACAAGTACCATAACACCAACAGTGAGAAAGTACACCCTCACACTCTTGCTAATTATGTATACTAACCCTAAGATCACACCACAGCATGGACATTTCCCAATCCCCCACTCTTCTCTAATCATACTATAGAGACTCCCTATTTTTCCCATATATTTATATTTGTGATGTCAAAGTATAGGGTTTGATGTTGTAACACTTGACATTTATTACAATGTAATAAATGTATATATATATATATATATATATATATATATATATATATATATATATATATATATACACACACACATATATATATATATATATATATATATATATATATATATATAATGTTTTCTTTATTTTCAATGCACACACACATTTATATCTATCTATCTATCTATCTATCTATCTATCTATCTATCTATATGGGTCTTGGACATTTGCTCGGATAATTGCCTTATAAAATGAAGCATAAAAATGTCTGTAGCAACTTGCAATACTCCACTAAGTTATATGCCACTTTACTGCATATAAAGCACATTTTTGTGCATTTGTAATATTTGTGATTAATTTGTTTAAAGGAGCATGTTGGTGTAAGTAAGGATTCCATGAAAGTTGCAGTTTTATGTAAAACAGAGGTGCTTGAGTGTGTAAGTAAGGATTTCATTAAAGTTGCAGTTTTATGTAAAACACAGGTGCTTGAATGTGTAAGTAAGGATTTCATGAAAGTTGCAGTTTTATAACACAGGTGCTTGAATGTGTAAGTAAGGATTTCATGAAAGTTGCAGTTTTATGTAAAACACAGGTACTTGAATGAATGATATTTGAGTGGAATGTTTTATAAATTCTGCTTTCCCTTTCTGAAACCTGATAGGCAAAGGAAGATACTCGATTGTCCTAAGGAAATAAATCTTTGCCTTTTTTCTAGGTTTTAGGGATATGAGAAAGGACTGTTATAAGGAGAAGGAGCATTCCATTTGTTTAAAATACTGGAGCATACCATTTGTATAAAATACTGGAACATACAAAAGTCCATTTGTGATCTGCTTCTTGCTTTTTGCATTCCCTGTAAAATGCTCACAGTTTTTATCACTTTGATAGCTACTGAGAAGGGCAGTACATACTGCTCATAGTACTAGCATGTGTTGTGAAAATAAAGTAAATACTAACCATAGTAGTCATAGTTGTAGTTATACCTAAATGAATATCAATAACTTCCATTATCACCTAACAGACAGTAAGTACTAATTTAATATTCTGCCATCATTTGTGAAGTTGTACAATTTTTAATTTTTTACGTTTTTTGAGTATCTGTCAGTACCTCTAATATATCAGAAGACAATTACACCATGATCCTAAAATGAAACCGGATATCCACTTGCAAAATCTGCTCCTAATTCTGATTAACAGGCTCTGATGATATTACTGTGACTTCCCACTGAAATCAACTGGACTATGTAAAAGTGATACAATGTGAGACTTCATTTGACTTGTACATCGCTACACAACATAGTTTCCCTGTTTTGGCTTTCTGATAATTTTGTAACTGCACAGGGTTTACCATTTATAGTGAAGAATTCCATACAAATTGTATTATATGTTTTTTCAAAATGACTGCTTCATGCTCAAGATTTTCTGTGTTGTAGTCAGGTGGCTTAGTGTTTGTTAGCAAATGTTTTCAGTAGGTATGCAGACATGACTGTGTACAAACATAAAACAGTATATCCCTTAATGGAGTACTTGTAAAAGAGGAATACAGAATAGAAAACAGTACAGTGACTGTGGTAGGACTTACTAGTAAAAAAAACTGGATGGATTAGGGCATAATCATCACAGTAACAGAGTATCAGTACTAAAATATCATGTTGACCATGCTATAGCAGATATTACCTTATATTTAAAAAGTAACATTGTTACTGTCAAATCAATGAATATGCTGTGCTGCTTCATTGTCAATGCAAACGGAGTTCTTGGGAAATTAAGTACATTAAGTATAGGTGCCAATGCAAATGGAGTTCTTGGGAAATTAGGTACATTAAGTATAGGTGTAAGTATGGCCCTAATAGGATGCCAGACAGATTGCTTAAGAAAATAAGACCCAGACTCAGAATGGCTCTAGTGCTTGTCAGACCTGCGATAAAATAACATGAAGCTACTCAGTATCCTGACAACTGGTAGGCAACAATTACTTTACCAATAATGGATGGCAAGCTCAAAAACTCTAATTTGTAGGAAGTTAAGTCACCTTTTGTTACTGTATTTATTAGCTGGAGTATCTGAAATCATTCATCTTAGTCATTTCCTAAAGACGATTGTGAATTCATTTATTTCATTTGTTAATTAGGCAGGTGGACTGGTCACAAAAATCCTTATGCAGAATGTCCAAGCCCAAACCAGTACTTACAGTACATTTGAATGATATGTGAAATGAGGCAATGTTTTGCAAGACGAGTATATTTAAAAACAACAAAAGGACTGTAAACATAAAGAAAGAAAGATAAACAAATTCATTAAGAATGAATGATTGCAGCAGAAAATAACATAATATAGAAATAAAGCAGATAAACTAACAGACACATTTTAGGATTATTTCAGATATACATAACAAGAGTTATACATAAAACACGGAGAATGAATGGCTGAAAAAAATGGCCTTACATATACTATAAAGCCCAAGATGTCCATTTCTATTTTCTCCAAGGTATGGTGATCTCAGAGTTAATATATATAAGTTCAGTGGGTGGAGGGGGGCTTGCCTCACTCTAAAAAAGAAGTTTAAAGAAAAAGAATAACATTCAAGCTCTTCTGCATTTTGAATGTTTTTACTTTGGTTTGTCAGCACTCAGACTTTTGAGTGCCAACATTTCAAAAGAAAGCCTTTTAAGTTCACAGACACTTCATGGGTAGGCAGGCCTTTTCCAATATATGTGAATATGATGTTAGTTGCCATACAGAGACAATGTTAGTACTGAAGGAGGGATGCATGCTGTTGATGTCCTTTCATATCACTGTTGCAATATTCATAACCTATGGTATCTTCTGCCGAAGGACAGCCTTACATTCAACCAGTATACCAAAGCCTGTAACTCTTACCAGCATTGTACATCACACATATGCTCTCAATGTCAGCATATGGCATAAAGGTGATATACAGCTGCTGTAAACTCAGAATTTCTTTGCCACCAGTCCGAACGCCATAGTTGTGTGTTGCTCTGAACACCCTTCAGTATGCAGATATGTACCCATTTGGGGTTTCTTTTCTTTTCTTTCCTTTTCCTTTATAGTGCATTTTGTAAGTTCATGTTATCTAAGAAGGGGAAATGACTGTGTGGGAGGCAATTTCCCCACAAAGATTTTCACAAGTGTTTGTTTTGTCTTGGTACTTCTCACAACCTCACTCAATGTTCTACTTATCAGGTGTTTCTGCTAAAGACTCTTAACGGTCGTCTGTGTTCTCTTTCAATTTATCTTGACAATCAGTGTTTCAAGTTGTTGGCCAAGGGTACCATGGCTGAATCCACCAGGCTGGAGAAATAGTCATCTCTTAATAAAAAGGCCCAAAAGTCAAGGTCTGATACTGCCGTTGTTCAGCCTCTGCCCAACGTATATCTCTTGAGGAGAGGTGGATGATACCCCTGAATGTCACCCATTTCTTATGTTGGTTTCCCTCTGTCACAACCCTGATGCAATTAGCTTCTATATGTCCTCCAAGATTATGCAGACATTCACTGCAGACATGGAGGGGGAGCCATGGCTGGTCATATCAGAGGACCCTGAGGGGGGGGGGGTACCACAGATCTTAGTTAGGGAAAAGGTGCCTGGTACCCTCATTGAGTCAAGACAGGATTCTGAACGACCAAGATTTGTTAAAGCCAACATCCTCTTTATAAAAAGACAATAAATTAAGTGCATTTCACACACTCCTAAAGATCCTGAGAAGGAGTGGCAGGATTTTACTCAGGGCTTGTTTAATGCCCTGATGGCCTTGAGACTAGTTAAGGGGGGTTTAGTTCCTGCCCCCCCCCCAGCATACCTCTCAACCATACCAAATTCCTCAGTATTACTGGTTTTGAGGGCAAAATAATGGGGAGCCACAAATTCCTGAGTGGCCTCTTTAATTCCATGATTTTTTTTTTAACTATACAACTTCAAATTTATGGCTAATGTCACTACACATCACCAGGGTACAGGGGCATGCGTAATGACATCAGCCTCATGAGGAAGCAATCTGCCCATCAGATTCCATCAGTGTTGGAGACATCTGAACTTTTAATATTTGAATAGCAGCAGCAATCGGCCAGCGATTGATCGGAGCTCAGCTGTGTACAATTGCACTTTACATTTTAATTTTAGTAACTTCTGCAATCTGCAGAGTCTTCCCAAGGCCCACCCACCTCCTGTGTCTGAGTCCAGTTCTGCTTGCAGGTTGCAGGATGAGAAAATTTACTGTCACTGTCTGAGGCTCTGGCAGCCCAACCTCCAGTCCAGCTCCAGATAAGTAAAAGCACTAAAAGATTAAGAAGATGCTAAATTCAGTTTCAGTTAAGGACATGTGCAAATTTAAATTGTAAAAAGTAATAATCACCAGCAGGCAGTGACCCGAGTTTTACTTTATTTTTTTCAGAAACGCAAAAGCAAGTCTTTAGCAGGCAATTAACTTCAGTTGTATAAATAAGCATGCATCAGAACATAGGGTAGTATATTCCTCAGAATGTGTGTGTGTGTGTGTGTGTGTGTGTGTGTGTGTGTGTGTGTGTGTGTGTGTGTGTGTGTGTGTGTGTTTGCAGAGTAACATAGAGAAAGGAGATGGGAGACAGGAAGTCTGTTGTCCTTCTATAAATTTTTAAATCTCAACAACAGCCAGACCTTCCTAGGCTGCATTACAGTTCTTCTTGATTTCACCGAAGCAATGCAGGCTTTCACTTTCCTTATGTATTACAAAACACATTGGTTTTGCTGTTTACAGTCTGGTTTACTTTTTGCTTGCAATAAACAGACTTGTGCCATAATCAGCTCAACAATATAGATGTCTAGCTTTTGTCTGCGACCTGTAATAGGCCTTTTCTGAAAATAAAATAATGTGTACAGGCAATGATGGTTCTACTGGTCTTACTAATGTGTGCTAAAATCATGTATATGATATATGTACAGATCACACTCATGCTACATAAAATTTAGTTATAATGCATACAGCCCTCTGAATAATTGCTCATACAGATCATAAAATACATTGCACTATTATGTGTTAGAATTAAGTGTCGAGCTTTTCCTGGTTTGGTCAGAGTGAAAAATTCTGGAAATGTGAGTGTTCTTTTTAAGGCTTCGTGTACACTGTGCAGAGATCATTTGACACTTTCTTATCTTTTTAGTATGTGACTGAAGTAGAAAGTGGGTTGCAAGATGTGTTGGACAGATAGTTTAAGTGACTAGAAAAGTTGCTTTGAAGTTAGCAAGGAAGGTGTGGAGACTTTAACAGTGCACATCATGAAGTGCTGAATAATTTGGTAAATGTAAAACACCTTCTTCCAGTAGTACAAGAATTTGCGACCAAAATGAATGACATATCATCATAAATCTGTAATATCTTCCCCATCTTGATGAACAGTCATGCATATAGACTCCTTTAGAATTTAATGCAGCTGTTTTTGTCAGGGCAGGTTACATGTTGACAAATGTTGCAGATTATTATGCAGAATTTAGTGGCTGGATTCCAGAAAGTAATGCTGGGTAAAAACACATCCTGCAATTATTTTAATGCAGAAAGTCACTGAGTAATACACTGCAGATTTATGTTTGTGTAATAATAGTACTAAGAAGTATTCTTATAATGTAAATGCTAGATGTTTAAGAGCATGCATTTTAAAACGTTATGGATTCTTTTGCATCTTGCTTTTATTTTTTAATTATTTGGTACATCTCTGACATTGGGTATGCAGGATGGGTGCAACTTAAGCAGTTAATTTTATTTTTCTAAAAGAAAATTGTATTTTGGTTTTACACAAGTTAAAGGTTTGATGCAAGTCCAAATGTTAATATAAATAAAACACTATTGTCCTGGTTATATTTTGTGTTTAATATTTTGTCTGTTCTTTATCCCACAATTCCACTGGAGTGGGTGGGATTATGTAATCATGTATGCAAATTATATTTTAATCAGAGTACAGATTTTTGGCCAGTTGTACCTACTTTTCATGAGCCTTTGTCCAGATTTTTGATGTTTCCAGGTTGAGAGATACGCCCTCCAATCCTTTATCCCTAAAGGATCTAGGGTACCCGATTCATCTGCTGAGGAATCAGACTGAGATGAGGATTTCTTGGCCTACTCCTCACAGATGTCATCACCATTGGACTATGGCTCTGAACAGTAGGAGTCTTGACGTCCTGACTTCCATTTGGAGGAATTGTCCTTTGGGAATATAGTGGCTCACATGATAGAGCATTTTAAGTAGGACTGCTCCCAAGTTTCTGATATTCAGAAAAGATATTAGGAGGTAATATTCCTGTCTTCATCTTCAGGCTTTGCCCGATGAGATTGAGGCAAGGTTTCTCGATACCCCCTCTCCCCAGATAATCAAAATCTCTTTGGTAATCCAGTGGCAGATTTACTTAAGACCTTACAGGGCCAGGGCAAGGTCATGAAAGACCTTAAACAGATTTTTGTCTCTCCCATTCCTATGTTTCAGAGGAATTATTCTGCTGAAATGGTCTTTGTTCATAGACAGCCTCTTCAGTTCTCTAAGGGCAAAAAAAGTCCCTAGGCTAGTTTTTTTTTTGACAACCAACTCAAATACCTAGACCTCAAAAGCCTTCCTTTCAGGACAAATTTATCTCCATCTGACATTCTGTCTGACCTTCTGGTCTGCCAAGTTCTCTTGTCTCTCAGACTTTTTCTCACTTCCTATTTGGCAACAGATTACTTCAGACTCTTGGGTTCTTTCAGTCATCCATCAAGGCTGCTTCATGGTCTGGAAACTCTTCCTCCCCTTTTCGGTTATTCTTCAACCCCTTTCAGATCAAACTCCCCATTTTTCATGAGTGTTGCAGGGTTTACTAGATCACAGCACTATCCAACCAATCTCAAAAGCCATCAGGTGTGCAGGATTTTATTCCAAGATGTTTCTGGTCCCCAGAAAAGAAGAAGCCTAGAGGCCTTTTCTAGAACTTTCTTTTTTGAATACCTTCCTTAAGGTACCCACCTTCAGGATGCTTTCCATCCAGACTTTGTTTCCCTCTTGCTTCCTCAAGCCTTCCTGGTTTCCCTGGATCTGAAGGATGCTTACCTTCAAATTTTTCACCTTTTATTCAGGAAGTAGTTCTGTTTCTCTGTTTTTTTCTTTCTCTATTATTTCAGTTATCTACTTTATTATTTGGTCTTTTCACCATACCTCTCAATCTGGAAACATCAAAAATCTGGACAAAGGCCCATGAAAAGTAGGTACAACTGACAGAAAATCAGGACACTGATTAATATAAAATTTGCTTACATAATCATATAATCCCACCCACTCCAATGGAATTGTGGGATACCAATATGAAGCTTGAAGTCACTAAATAATAATAAACAATGGCAGTTGGCAGACATTTGAATTTCAGACTTCATATCTCTCAGAAAATATATAATAATGCAAAACCTGTTATTCTAGCAACTAAGTTTACAGGAGCAATATTTAAAATGTGTCCCTATTTTTGGCAGGTGTGACTGGGATATGAAGTTAAAATGAAAAAAAAAATGACAATCACAGTAACAAATGCTACAGAATGAGATGTCTGACTCTGAACACAGCAACACAACAACCAATGGCAACAAATTAATTTAAACAATCTTGAACAAAAATGAGCATACTACTTATAGGCAACAGGTTACAGGTACCACTACCACAATGGGTGCAGAAGCTTGAGAGAGAACTCAGAGAAGCAGAAGCACATAGGTAGCGCACATGGTTTCATAGGTGGAATTTAGAATAGGAAAGCATAATTATGATGAGTGCAAAAAAAAACAAAAACTACAATACAGACTGAGTAGCATAATGATAATGAACCTTTTTTTCCTGGATGAGCTAATCGATATAAATTTTCTCATTTTCTCTGGAGACAGGGACAGGGTGAGGGTCACTGTCACTGCACTGCAAAGAAAAAAACATTGCTGACCTAGGAGGACCAGTACAAATCTGCAACTCTGCACTCTGCAGCTCACTGCTGCTGCTACAGTTAACTTAACTAAAATGTATGGTAAAAAAGTAGTAGTAGTTGTACAGAGTACTGACAGACAGAATAATGTGTGTGTGTGTACTGTACTGTGTACAGTAACAGTCCAGATCTTAATTAAAAAAAAGAGTTGATGACTCCCTTTTGGTGCAGACAGTACTAGGTTCCCCGTACTTTTTTTCATCTGGCCAGAGGCAATCATCACAAGTTACCTCACTGGATGGATCTTCTCACACAAGACAAGCAGTTTCTCCTTCACCTTCATCTGTCTACTCTTCAATTGACACTTTGGATAATTAGGGTTTTAATCCCCTTTCAACTCAATTTTTCTGAGGATGAAGTTAAGGTTATGCAGGAGGCCAGGAAACCCAATACTAGAAAACATATATGTCCAGATGGAAGAGATTTTCTCTTTGGTGTCTTAAGCTTCACCAGGATCCCTTTTCTGTGGGGGTCTCTTTGGTTCTCTCTTACTTGTGTGAACTGATCCATGATGGCTTAGCATAGTATTCTGCCAAAGGTCATTTGTCAGCAATTGCTGGTTGTCTGCCTTTGAATCCTCTGTTGGTCTCTTGTTTTGAAGTTAAACAATTCTTGAAAGGCTTCCTCCACATCTGGCCACCAACAAAGTCTATCCCTCTTTCTTGGGACCTTAACTTTTTGAGAAATTGACAACCTCCCTTTGATCCTGCTGTTGCTGCTTCTCTGCAACATTGCACCTGGAAGACTGTTTTATTGGTGCCCACACCTCTGCCAAGATAGTTTCTGAACCCCAAGCCTTGATGGTGGTTCCCCTATTTTGATTTTTCATAGGGACAGGGTGTCTCTTCTTACTAATCCCTCTTTTTATTCCCAAGATGGTCAATGAGTTGTGCCTTACTCAGTCTATTCAGCTTCCTTATTTTATTTCTTTGCCACAGTCTGCTAGTGAGAAGGTTCTATGCACCTGAAATCTTCATAGACAGTTCAGTTATCATTTATGTAGGACAAAAGCTATATGTAAATCTGAATAACTATTTGTTTCTTTTCATGTCAGGACATTGGGTTTAGCAGTTTCTAAGCAAATCATCTCCTCCTAGATTTCAAATCCATTTTTTTTGTTTCTCTTTTTATGGAAAATAGCTTTCTGCCTCTCTCTACACTCATTCTACCAAGGCAGTACCCTCCTCAGGGGCTTTATTCAAGGGTTTGGAAGCCAGTTCTATCACTGAAGCTGCTATTCGGTCTTCTGTGCACACCTTCACTAAGCATTACAAATTAAATGTCATTTCTAGATCCAGGGTGGATTTTACCAAGACTATCCTTCAAGAGTTTGTGGAGGGTTCCTCTTTGTCTTCCTCCTCCCTTTCTATTCTTCAGCTTTTGTACACTCCCTTAGGTTATGAATACTGCAACAAAGACATAGAAGGACACGGTACAGTTGTATAAAATCTTACAGTAACAGTAAATGTGCTTATCCTCACAATTGCAGTATTTAGTCCCTCCATCCTGCTCCCCCTTTCTTTCTTTGTCCTGCTGGGGACATCTGCCTGGCCAGGGGTCTTTGCCCTTCTCCTTAGGCATCCCCTGTTTCCCTGGATGCACATATTCTCCTTTTTCCTGGGGTGACTCTTTACTTTTGAGTTTGGAATGACCGTATATGAACTTTATGCCCTAAGCTGATGTGGGAAGCATACATGTGATGTACGGTGCTGGTAAGATTTAAAGGTTTTGGTATACTAGCTGGACACAGGGCTATCCTTTGCAGGAGATTCCATAGGCTGTGAATGCTGCAACAATGAAGAAAAGGATATCTACTGCTGTTTAAGATTTTACACAAATGTACCTGCTTTTAAAAAGGTTTATCTACTGCTACTCAACATCTTTGTTTCATGAATTAAGTCTTGTATGCTTATCGCTACTTAAATCATTCCATTTTACTGCCCAAAATAAATAACTACCTTGTGTACCCTTAAATAATTTAGTGGCTTCAAGACAGTGATCTATATGCATGTTTCCAGTTAGATTTGCTGGTATGACACCCAACAGTTGGGACTTTGACTGTTTTGCATGTTTGAGTAGTGCTTTTTCACAACATACTTTGATTTTTATCATGTAAGCAAAATTCTTGAAAATAAAGTGTAAATAGATAACATAGGATCTTACATCAAAGAGAAGAAAGTAAAACTCATATAGACACAAACTCACAAACATTGTTCTGCTCTATGAATTACTGAAAAGGCATTTACAAATGTATTGTCAGCGTAGCTTTCCTCAGGTTTATAGATATGGTGTACTGTAAAAACAACTACTGCACAATGCAGAAAACGAGAGCCACCTTCAGAATAAATATTGTGGGCTAGCGTACAGGATACCTGACTGTTGCTCAGTCTTTTAGACTTTTGCAAAAAGCATATATCCTATTATATTTTCATAGTTTTCATGGTATAAAAGGGAAATGACCATGTCCAATAACACAGTGGGTGCACAAGTGCATCATCTAGCAGTGCACTTATTAATATGATAATAATACAATAATAGAATTATAATATTAATTATTGTTATTATTAATATGGCTCTATTCTGAATGAGTGTGTACACAGATGAATTGTGCATATACATGAGCATCCCACTCAGAGAGTATGTATACATGTTTGTCCACTGACAATATTTTTTATGTACACTGGTTCTGCTACTTTAAACAGACTTCTTAAGGATTTACAGTAAGCAAGCAGGATAACACATATTTCAAGGTTTGTTGTATGATAATGCTAGTCCCTAATACAGCCATATTTCAAACTTTCCAATAAAGTTTATTTGTAAGATCTTACAGAAGTTTCAGAGCTCATGTTTAGAAGATGGCAGTGTTGCTGGCCTATAGGGAATTTTAGTGTCAAGTTTCTCAAAAACGCCCATCACACTTCTGTGTGCAGAATGATATTTCTGCCATCTGTGTAGCAAAGAATCACACTCTTATGTTTTTGCAAGTCCATTAGCAGGTAAAATGTGAACTGCACATTGGGAATTGAATTTGTTACTTTCATATTTCATATATATGCAAAAAAGAGGGAAAAATATGCTGATCTGCATACATAAGATAAAAACTGATTTCTCCCCCCTCAGGTAGACATCTTTTCTCAAGCAGCAATTTTCATTCTAATGCTGCTACAAATCCCACGTTCTTATAACTGCTTTCCTTCATCTTTAAATGTACTTTTTATTATGTTTTTAAAAGAGATGTGTTGTGTTTAGATGAAGGTTACATACAGTTAGTGGGAAAAGAGATACTGGACTTTATCGTATTATGGTATTATACAGGTAATAGCTTGTGCATGCAAGTTAAATATAACTATCACATGGTGTACGGAAAAGGTACCGCATGCGTGAACAAGTGGAAGACTGCAAGAGAAATTGAAGCAGTGCAAGTAGCAGCAATGCTTTTGGGTAATCTTTCTAGGGCTCTTTGTGAGCACTTGTGCTGTGGCAGTCAGTCCTACTAATCTACTTCCTAGTTTTTTTTCTAGAACATTTTAAATATTATCATTGTATAGGATAGCTTCAGATAAAATGGCAGACTGAACAGCTCCATAGATATCCAAGAAAAAAATGAATCTGTATCTGTACTAGTTAGCAGAATGCCCCCTAGAAAATCAGCTCAATATAGTAATGGTTACTGAGGTTCCAGTATCGTATTGTATTCTGAGCAACAATGCACAAACTAAAATGATTAGAAAAGGAGTTAAATTGCGTCTTTATTGTGTCATCAGCAATCCTTCACAACTGAAGGCTACACACTATGATTCATAGTATTATCATAATCTGACAATAACAGCATTGTTTAGCTAATCTGTCTGCAAGTCTGTGTTTCTTGGGTATACTATAGAACACAGTTATTTTCCCAGACTACATTTTCAAATACAGTTTGCTGTGACAAATATTCTGCAACAAAAATTATATTGTCTGAGAGATGCAGCCATAGACAGTGAATAAATAGGAGGCACAAAACAAAACAAAAAAAAAAAGGGTAGAGCAATAACATAAAGCAAGTGCTGTTGTTTTGGCTGTACTACTGAGCTGCACTGGTTTCTTTGATTGTTAATCAGGCTGGTAAAATGGCATAGGACCTTTTTCAGCCACAGCCTCGAACAAAGGTAGAATACACATCAGATGAACACATGTCCCCTATCACATACAGGGCTAAATGGATTTGTAACAAAAACTCCTCATGAAGACAAATTGTAACACATGTTATATGATGTAATTTTGTAATAATATGTGGAGCACAATGATGCTGGAAAGTAAAACTATTCAGAAAAATAAATGTCATTGTCTATGACAGGGCGTAAATGTGCATCTAATGTATAATGAATTGCCAACACTGTCAATAACAGACAGTCAGTACATTATGCCAGATGGCTGGCAGATGGATAATGCACCATGATATATCCATGCCAAATAAGAGAAGGCATAGCAGAAGATCCCTGTGAAACAGTTGTGCTCTCTGACTGGAATGTATCTAGGGAGTATGTATTTCAGTGAATTGCTGCTGGCAGAGAAATGACACCTTTTCTGTCTTCTCCCCATAGTATCCGTTCTTGCAACTATTCTCACTTACCTCTTCTAATGTCTTCATACCCCTCAATATAATAATATGCGGTTATCCCTATAGCATAAGCCATCTCAGTTATTATGGCTACATCTTATCCATAAATCTCTACTAAGCATTATTTCATTTTTCAATCCATGCTATGATATTAACTGCTTCTTGAACTAAATGTTGTAGTATATTCTTACATGTATAACTAGATATATAAATATATATATATGTATATATATGAACATATATATATATAAAATGTATATCTATCAATATATATATATATATATATATATATATATATATATATATATATATATATATAAAATGTATATCTATCAATATATATATATATATATATATATATATATATATATATATATATGTATATATATATATATATATATATATATATATATATATATATATATATATATATATTTATTTATTTTTAGCATATCATTGTATCTGTAAATATGTTTTGCTCATTTCTTATGTGATCCTATTCAACCTGGCTGTGCCTGCAAGTGGTCCACTGAGATCAGTGCATTACCCTGGTGAACAAATATAAATACATAAGTAAATAAATAAATAAATGGATGTATAAACAAACTATCTCGGACACACTTGCACAGGTAACATTTATTGAGATGTTGAGCTAGTTTTATATAAAAGCTAGCTAGATTGTTCTGCTTATGTAGAATATCCTGATAGAGTAGGTTTCTGGTTGCATTTACTTATTTATTTGTTACTTACTTTGTTATTATTTTATTTGACTCCTTGATCACTGCTCACAATGAACACCAGCTCTTCCCCTTAGCTGCCTTATTGGCCCATTATTTCCTCCAAGGGTCGACAGCCAACCAATCCCCCCTGGGGCAGTAGTGTTGACTGCTTAGTGACATTTCTATTTCTTCTGGCAATTGGCATAGAGGATTAAGGCTGTGATCTGTAGTTCCAAGCATGCAGGGTTTGATTCTCTCAGTCCTCATGTCTGTGCTGTATGATCTTCAGCAAGTTACTTACCCAGACATTGCTGTTAAGTTACCCTTGAAAAGGGACTTCATGTCCAATGGGCTTAGCTGTTTAAAAGATGGGTATTATTATTACCTCTTGGGGGTGTCAGACTCTTTTGCTTATGCACTTAACATCCTCCCCTTGTCACAGTTGTAAATCTATTTTAGTGTTTGCTCATGGAGCATATACATGCATCCTCAAGTGGTGATATGCTGTGAAATGTTAAGTGCAAGCATGAGCATCCCATTTTCTCCAAGGTGGGCAGGCTATTGATCCTTTCCCACCTCCCACAGACCAGCTCCTTTAGGTCCCAGGACAGTATGTGACCCCAGGCTGTCTGGTACAAGAGTTGGGTCTTTCTACTTATTTGCTAATGGAGCTACATGGCTGTAGGTAGTATTTCAGAGAATGTCTTCACGGGTATTGAAAGGCCAAAAAACAGACATGTGAGGGTGATGGCTACCTGATCTTGAGTATTAAGAGGATAGTGGTAGGACTTAACTGCTATCATCTGGTCAGTGTAGTACAGGCTTTTACACATAACAATTTAAAGATCTGAGAGGCAAGCTGAAGTTTTAAGTAGTGAGTGTGCCCTTTTGCATGAGAAGACAGTAGTACTCTGAGCACAGAGAGAGGGAGATAAGTCAGTGGATTTTTATGAAAGTGAATCAATGGGCTCCAACTGTAGCCTAGAGAATGCCAGTGCTGTGAACTGAATCTAGGACAACATGATGAAGTGCATCCTGAAAAATAAAATCAGCAAACAAAGGAGAGTAGTGCTGCTGGAACTGAAATGATCCTCAAGTCTTGGTGAGTATTTTCATGAGATGGACCCTGTTTTTATTTACAAAATCTCATCAAGGTGACACTGATTTATTGACTGCATTTTATATAGCATACATCATGGACAGAAGTAGGTTAAAAAATAAGAAAAACAGCTGAGTGCACAAGTCCCAGGATAAAAAAATGCCCAATCTTGGTAGGCGTACCTGTATCAGGACTAAAAAAAAATGACAGTGTTGAATCCTCGAGACACAAAAGCATTCCTACAATAGGGTTAGGCCAGGCTCAGGGGAAGGATGGCCACCTTGTTGTAGAAGAAAGTATCAGTCTACAAAAATCACAAAAACTGATAGGCCAAAAAAGAGCCATATAGATGATAGCGTGGACTATTGGTGAAAAGAAAAAAATATGTATTGTTACTATTATGCAACATGCTCAGAATTTCTGGACAGAAGATATAAAAAACAAAACTGAAAAATTAGTGGAAAGAAAAATGGTTGCACAAAAAAAACTGTCAAAAGTTTCAAATGCAAATTTATGTTCATTAATACAACAGATTCATGGAAAGCATTATATAGACCAAGAACATTTGGGCCATTTGGAAAAAGAAACTGAGAAACTTCAAAAACATAAAGAACAAAATCTAGAGACTTTTGAAAGGTATAAAAAAGAAATATGGACATGGAAATGAAATAGAGGTCTGATATGATACAATATTTATGCAAAGAAGAAAGCCAAATTAATCAATACAAAAAAGCAGTCCCAAAGATATTCAAAGGGAAATACAGGCAAAGGCACCCAGATATGAAAAGTTTCAACATACAAAAAATAAAATCACAAAGGGGAACGTAAAATAGAAGATTAGTAAAGTAAAAGTTAAAAAACAGAATCTGAAGTTATGGAACATCTGTGAAGTGAAAAACTTACCCGGGATTTAATAAAATCCATGTAGGCATAGTGTAAAGCCTACACGAAAGGTACAGTGGCCACGTATGCAGTACCCCCTCAGCAATGGACATCTGCCAGATATCTAAAACTAGAAACTGGATACACTTAATTATGAATGCAAAGGTCAAGTTTAAGCATAGCTGAGCAGGTTTGCGTGGCACACTGCGGTGCTCAGCGGTGCTTAAACATAGTGGAGAGATATATGTAAAATTATAGCAACAGTCTACATTGCTATGTAGCCAAATGGTTGCAGTGACAGCCTTATGTGCAGTGGGTGCAGGACATGAGTACAGAGACAGGTTATTTTGTAAATAGACATTATGACAATTATGTTAAATCCTGATTACATTTTGTATGATTACACAGACAAGTTATTACATTTATTTTGCATATACACATTTATGAGAAGTACTATTAAACCTTGACTGAATTTTGTATGAATACGATATTAATCATTTTTGTTGCAAATACACATTATGAGAAGTATGTTTAAACCCTTACTTGCATATTGATACTTATATTTCATTGACACAATAATCTTACAGCCTCCTTTTCCTCCCTTCTACATAGTAATCATCACCTCAATTCTTCCTCCTCTTCTCACTTACCTCACAATACCACATCCCTAAATACATCCATGCAAAACTGCAACAACCCCCCCTGCTAAAGTGAATTTAATCTCTCCCCAATTCCCACTTCCTGTATAAAAAACTCTTGCTAAAGCTAAAACACTGCTCCAACTCAGCTGACAATATTCCTGCCAAATTCCTTAAGATTTGTGCTGACACAGTAGCCTATCCTATCAGCATTCTAATCAATAGATTGATCCAAGAATCATATGCTTCCTCTCTTTGGAAAAAAGCCATCATCCTAACTCTTCCAACAAGGGGGCCCTTCCTCTGACATCTCAAACTTCCAACCCATCGTTCTTCTATTCCCTATATCTAAAAGTCTTGAAAGATATATCCAGAGACAACTAGTCCATTACCTACAAAACAACAACATCTTCTTCCCAACCCGACATGGATTTTATCACAGGCACAGTACTTCTACTGCACTGATATCCTTCTTAGATAGCATTAACAAAATCCATAACTCTGGCTATATTGCATCTGTTCTCTTTCGAGATCTATCTAAAGCATTTGATACTATACCCCATTCTATCCTTCTCTTTCAACTTTCATCCATTGGGCTGTCTTCTCCATCTCTTAACTAGTTTAAAAGCTATGTCTCTGATAGACAACATGCCATCAAATGACATCACTCTGTCTCTCCCTACCTCCACAACCCCACTGGCATCACACAAGGTTCATTCCTTGGTCACCTTCGATTTAACATATTTATAAACAACCAACACCAAGCTATACCACATACCTTCCTAGTCCAATATGCAGATGACTCAACCATAGTCTGCTCCTCACCCAACCCCAGTATCCTACAACAAATGACCCGAACAGCTTTCTCTACCATTGAATCTTGGTTCCAAAAAATAATCTTTCCTTAAATGCCAAAAATAAATAAATAAATAAATACACTTGTGCTGGTCACCCCTAAAATAATACCACTATCAATTTACAAGATTTTAAAATTCTCTCACTGAACTCAATAAAAATTGAACTTGTAGCTAGTATCAAACTCTTAGGAGTCATAATCGACGGCAATCTAAAATTTGATTTACATATCCAATCCAACATCTCAAAAACCCACAAAAAACCTGGGCTACTCTACAGGCATAATAAACTCCTCTCCCCATTAACAAAACAAGCTTTAGCCCTCTCCTATCTACTGTCCTCCCTAACCTACAGTGCTCCCTTACTAACTAATCTGCAGTCCTCCCTAAAACTAAGATTAGAGACTTGCTACAGCAAGACTGATAAATTTGCTTCTAACTGTTGTCATTCAACCCACCACTGTATAGCCTTAAGAAATATTCAATGGCTTGAATTCCCACATTACATACTGCACCTTCAACTAACTACCTCTCACAGACTAATTTACAAGCCACAAGACTGCCCTGCACTCAGTTCCTTATTTTTCCCTTACTCCCCCACTAGGTCATTATGATAAAAAAATCACAAGTTCACAAACCTAACCTACCTACAGGTAAAGTCTTATACTCTTGGACTATTTCCAGATTTTGGAACAATCTCTCACCTCCATCCAGTCTGAACAACATCCTGTTAAATTCAAAACTGCCCTACACAAGCACCTTCTCTCCAACTAGATCTGCAACTGCCCCAACTTGTCTAATGCTATCACTTAACTTTCTTTTCCCTAGACTCAGACGCAGTACTGCTTTTCTTAACTATCTAACCACCTAAACCACACGTTTCCTCTACTTGAATTGTCCCTGACACTCTATCAACCATTATTAATTATTTTATACTTCACACTAAGCATACCAACTAACTATAACATTATGTAGCTTCTGTCTACTTACATTTTATCTGCTTTCTTATTTTTCCTTTATACTTAATATCTGATATGGAATATATAGCTGTTACACAATCAAATTGATGGACCTTGCTTAATTTAACTTGATTTTCCTGATACTTTTATTATTGTTTGAACTTGCTTATTTTCGCATTGTCTAAATTTGCTTACTTTTGTCTTTTTGTATCACTTTATTCCCAACTTTTGTATTCTAGTGATTTTTGTAAATGTTGTAACTACCTTGTATTGGAACTACCTTGTCGGTTTGTGCATTGGCGCTTTTCTCCCTGGGCCTCCATTGAAAATGGGCTCTGTTCAGCCCAGTGGACATTCCTGGTAAAAAATGTCAATAAATAAAATAAATATTGTATGTATGCACATAGATGTTATTGAGCATTTACGTGGCAAATACACATTTATGAGATTTTTTTTAAATCCTGCTTTGCTGCGCTCAGCTACACTCTGCTAAGCACAGCTAACCCTTGCCAAGCACTGTTTAACCCATTACATCTGAGTGATGTCTCCAGGTGCATCTGCAGTTAACTCCTACTGATGCCTATAGGCGTCAAATATTGTCTGTTCATATTTGCATCAGTAATTCCAAAACCATGCTATATACAAGGTTTTAGAATATTTCATCTTAAAGTTTACACAATAACAAACTCAACTGCATTAATAATTGACATCTGTCTAGTCCAATTAATTTATATAGATATAGTTTTCACATTTTTCTAAATATCTCAATAATCATGTAACACAGACAGAACTCAGGATCATATGAAAGTTCTCAGCTAGATGAATAAAATGCTGCTGACAGTATGTGTGTAACTTGAGTAGTTGCTGAGATATTGTAAGTTGTTTACAAAATATTACAAACGTAATAGTTACTGTGTTTACTGTGACTTATAAAATTTGTTTTAAGACCTAAAACCTAAAGACTATGACCACTGTAAAAATAGTTTGTCCTAAAGAGTTTGCCATTTATACTTCTTTCATAATCCCTATGGTTCCACAGATATGAATATTTGTTTGAAATGTCAGGACATAATTTGATTCTGTTAAAAGGTTCAAAAAAAACTGATCCCACCTTAAACATTTTGATAAGGTATATTTTATTTTGATTGGTCTACCTATAGGGCAGGAATTTTTTGAATTTATTTAAGGCAGTTGATTTCTTTGTGATTTCACTACTCTAAAGATGCCCAAATGTATTAATGGGTGAAAGCGCTTAGTAGTGGATGTGTTTATGTTAACTTTCATGAATTTTTTGTCTTTTGGATTATTAAACTTTTGAGCTGTTTCTACATACTGCTGGTTTTTCGGCTTGCGTTTATCTGGGACCTGGACTTGGTTTACCTTACTAGGAATACAGCAGAACCAGTTGCAGTTTAAACCTGGCAGGAGCTATAGCAGGTGTTGGAGAGAGTGCATGCTTCCAGGTGCAATGGTGGGACAGTCTGGAGTCCAGGCATGGTAGAACTCCTTGTAAAATACCATGTTGTCCGGCTACTGCAGGGCCAGTACCAGGTATCAGAGTACAAGTTGGAAGCCTGGCACCAGCTGGCATGCGATCTCACCAGTGCTACAGGTATCCCCCACACAGGTGACTAGGTCCGTCATCATTTTTATGATCTGAAGCAATGGAATAGGGGACTTCTGGACACTTGGGTGCAGGATGCTAGAGATGGGAAGTTTGTAAGTACTGTTTGCATTATTTTACCAATACCAAATCTGAATGTGTGATAGACAGGTAACCATAATGGTGTGCTTCTCTCGCCTACAGCTGCAGAGGAGAGAGCTCACAACCTAGACACCCATGGAGGGTGCCTGGCCAGGTTGCACTGTGAGTACAGATGTATTTTGTAATCTATAGTCATATAAGGAAGATGAAGTAATGTATTAACTGCCATTAGTTATATACAGTTTTGATTGTACTGCAATGAATGTGGTCATAGAGATGGACTGCAATAATTGAGTAATGCCAGGTATAGTTGAATAAAGATGAAAGCATGAAACCTGAGCATGTTAAGGAAATAAAGTTTCTACTGCATTAACTGTAGAATTACAGCTATATTGCAACACCTGCATTATATGAACTGCTGTGCAATAAAGACTGGAAAAATATACCACTCACTGTATGAAGTCACCTTTAATAAAGCTGTGTTTTGCAATACATGTGTATTTTGAGCTGTTGTTCAAGAAATTGAGTTTTACACCTTCTGTGAACAAAAACACAAAGAATACCAATAAGTGACTGAAGGTTAGCTAATAAAGAGTGTTCTGCTAAACTGTAGATTTAGAGCTGTATTAAAAGATATAATGCGTTAACATATTTGTTCTGCACTAAGATCTGAAGCAATAATAGGAAAGGCCAAGGTATATTATGTATATCAGGATTGTCTTGTGTTAATCATTGCATTTCAGCTATATGCATTGCTGCTCTAAGGTATGCTGTGGCAGGCAAGTATGAAACTGTAATAGCTGTAGACTGCAAATATAACATCTGCAACTGCATATGGGTCAGGTAGCCAACCTAGCACTCTGATATGGTTGCAACACATCACAGATATTCCACCCACTAGGGATATATGGTGTACACCTGCATTCTATGTATTACTTGTACAGTTCACATAAATTCTCTGTCAAGCATGAATCTCATGCATTTGTGTTCAACTGTTAGTGCAGTTTTGTATAACAATCTACTTCTATTACCAGGTCATATTTTGTTGGCAGGTGAGCTCTAGGCAAATATCAGTCAATCAATATGCAGCAATAGCTCAGTTTGATAAATGCTAGGTCTGATGTACATGTTGTCACACGCAGACTAGGGTTCAAGTCCAGTGACAAGTGCTAGTAAATATTATTGACTCACTTATGTGTTGTACACAGATGTTCTCCCCACAGGAATTACAGGTAAATAAATGGCTGCAGTAGCCCATAGAATGGTTTAATAATTTGTGTGTTCAGATATAACAGAGTGTTAACAGCATTACTCAGCAATGTGGTAAGATTTCAGAAAATAAAGCCAAGTACAATACTAATAAAAGTTGATTCAATAAATAAAATGTGTACTGTTGGTACAGCTGTATGCCTGGTATGTCTGTAAATGTCTGCTGATAGTCTAACTCCATGCCTGCCAAGGATGGCATAATAGTCATAAACTTTCTGTACTGTGTCCGATACATGTCTCTCAAGTGTCACTCTGTCATGGACTGTGATCATTGTTGCCTAATCCCTCTGTCACAGATCTATCATGGACATGATATATGTCAAAAGCACAGTCACACTACATCAGTCCACAGTACACATTGGTAATCATATCTGTCTGCCTGACAAGTAATAGTCCTCTGTAGTTGTGTACCTGTAGGTGTTACAACTTGGCCCATACAGTCCCATTCAGATAGCTTGAGAGGTATGTACATGCTACAGACTCTATAGGGCACATGTATACATAAAGGAAGGACAGACCTGTAGACTATATAAGTGTACTGTTGCAAGCAATATAGCCTATAGTGGTATTAATGGACTGAATTTCTCTCTCTCACACACCCCTTAGCTGCATCATAATTTATTGTTGTTATACATTGGTTATGGTTTACTATTAACATATGTTGGGCCTTGTGTTTTATTAGTGCTATGTTTTACAATTTTACAATGGTTGTATACTAACATACCTTGTTGAATTACCTATGTTGCTCGCCTTATGCCGTAACCATTACTGGCATGCGGTTACTATACTGACTGTTATATCACTTGTTGTGTACCATATACTATGCAATGTTATGTTACTGGGTTATTTGCAATGTTCTGGCATGCTGTTATAACTAACTAAATGTTATGTTTATTACTAACATATATACACTTTCAAATACCTCAGCACCATAGCTCGACTAGGTAGGCTGGTTCTTGGCAATCTGCTTACTCTACCTTAGCTGGCCATGGCAACAGGTCCCAACATGTCTGGTACCCAAGCCAGTGGTGCCCCCTCTGCTGGCCTTGCACCACCTACAGGTACAACCGCCTCAGGGGACGGGGCCCGTCCCCACCCTCGGAGCTGGGGTGGAGGGGGGGTTGTCACCCAGAAACAGCTACCAGTAATGGTGTGCAGAATCATGCATCATGGCTATGAGAATTGCCTGCACCAGATTGGTTCATAGGTTCATAGGTTCATAGGTTCATACTAGGCTATCTGCCCGAGGGCATTTACAAGCCTAGCCCATCGTTTTGTGGCTTACGCCACCCCTTTAGTATGGGGAACTATACCCATTATTTTGCTGTGCCTCTGTCGAGCAGTGACACTGAGGTAATCCCTGGGGTATATCTGCGATCTCCCATCCATTGGTCAAGATTTCTCTTGAACAAGGCCAGCGAGGTGCTCTGCCTCACATGTACCGGGATTTTGTTCCACAGCATAGGGAGTCTTTGGGTGATGAATCTATCCTCCAGCACGTCCTATTAATAGCCGTGTCGAGGTTTAAGTCTCCGCCCTTGTGGCTCTGATGGATCTAGATTTTTGAGGTGAAGCATATTCATCAAATCTGGGTTTGACATGGCCTTGTATGTTAGGCAAAGGTCACCTCTGAGCAAGCGGTAAGTGACTGAATAGAGCTGGAGTTCTTTCAGTCGGGCAGCATAGGACAGATTTTTGAGACCCTTTATCCTTTTGGTGAGGAACTTTGTGGCCTCCAGCTGCTGCAAGTGTCGGGTCAGATACATCCCGAATGGGGCATTGTACTCAATCATTGGTCTGATGAGTGATGAGTAAAGGAGACTATGACCTCCCTTGATCTAGATGAGAATCCCTTCATGATAAGGTGGGCAATGTAGAAGGTCTTCCTAACTACTTTAGCTACATGGGTGTCGAATGACAGACTACTATCAACCTGGGTCCCCAGGTCCCTGATAACTTCTTCTGTGCTCAGTGGATTGCCACCTATTTGGTAGCTAGGGTAACCTTGTTTTTCCCAAAGGGTATGACTATGCATTTTTTGGCATTTAACTTCAGGCCGTGGCTCTGGAACCAGTTATCCATTTCTGTGAGACCCTTCTGAAGGATATCTGTGTCAGACGTGTTTTCTACTATGGCGCCCAGTTTGCAGTCATCTGCAAACTTTGTCAGCCATAACCCTCCTGTGTTTGCTTGTACTTCGGAAAAGTAGATGCCAAACAAGAGTGGGCCCAGGACTGAGCCCTGTGGGACACCACTTGTGACAGGTTTTGAGTCTGACATGGCGCCAGCAACTCTGACCCTGTGGGTTCTGTCACTCAGCCAGTTTGCAACCCATCTTGTGATGTGTGGGTTAACATTTAAGCTGATGAGTTTTTCAATGATACCAGAGTGGGGTATTGCATCGAAGGCCTTAGCCAGATCGAGGTAGGCTGTATGGACTGCCTTTCCCTCGTCAATGGCTTTGGTGACTGTTTCGAAGAAGTCAACCAAGTTTAAAAGGCATGATCTGCCTTTGACAAAGCCAAACTGGGTTGGATCCAAAGTCTGCAAATTCCCTATGTCTTTATTTATGAGGTCCATTATGATCCTCTCCATGGCTTTGCAGATAAGGCTTGTCAAGCTAATGGGCCGGTAATTTCCAGGGTCGGTGGAGGCACCGCCTTTGTGAAGTGGGACCACAGTTGCAGTGCGCCACTCCCTGGGTACGTATCCAGAGGTAAGACTTTGATTAAACAGCTGTCCTAGCTGTGGGTTTAATTCCTCATTGAGTTCGTGGAGCACACAGCCGGGGACACCATCAGGTCCCATGGATGCTGTGTTTTTGCTTTGGAGAGAGCAGTTCTCACTTGGGCGCTGGAGATGTTTGGGGGCTGCAATCGTTTGGTATAGATATCTCTCCTTTTGGGGGGGAGAAGTTTGCACTGAACCTGTCAGCCAGTATGTTGGCAATGTCTGTAGGATCAGTAATCTTCACATCATTTTGAACTAGTTCTGAGCATATCTGGGAGTTTCCTCCTAGGTTTCTAACATAGCTAAAGAAGGCCTTATGATTGTATTTTGAGTCTTTAGCTATTTTTCTCTCGAAATTTGCTTTGGATGATTTTATGAGAGCTCTTAGTTTTTACTTATAGTGATCAAGGGTGTCTTACCTTTTAAGGATTTTGCTCTATCTTGTAGTAGCTTCCTCCTTTTATTGTAGAGTTTGTTTATGGCTGGGGTCCACCAGACTGGACGCTTGCCTTTGGTACTAAGAGTCTTTGTTTTGTTTGGGATTGCCTTATCCATGCAGTCCTGCAGGTGCTGGTAGAAGGTGTTTGTAAGTGATTCAGCGGCTTGAGTACTGTTTTCCGCCTCGGGGCCTTAAAGGAGACGACATTAGTCTTTAGAAGTGTGAAGTCGGCTTTTCAGAAGTTCTTTACTGTGGTCTTTTTTATTTCAGGTGGGGGTGGGATGAGGACCTCCAGCAAGATTAGTTTGTGATCTGATCTCACCAGTGAGGGTATACTTCGGTGTTGAACATTGTGCTCCCATGTTCGTGATGATGAGATCAAGTATGTTATCTCCTCTTGTGGGGATGGTGACTAGTTGTTCCATGGCATTTGAGTTTATGAATTCCAGGAACTTTTGGGCTAGGGTGTTTGGGCTTGAGTAGTGTTCCCAGTCTATATTAGGGTAATTGAAGTCACCTAGTATGATGGTGTTTGGTGATACATTTATCCCCTCTAGTGTTTTCAGGAAGGCCATGTGAGGTTCCTGAGTTTGTGAGGGTGGCCTGTAACATGCTACAATTTGCAGAGCAGTCTTGCCTATGGTTAATTGCACCTGGATGGTCTCCGATGCATCGTGCATTGCCACCAGTCTTGAGGTGTGGGTGTCCTTGATGAATATGGATACCCCCCTCCTTTCTTGGTATTGTCCGGATTTTGGGGCCGGGGAAGACATGCCAACGTAGAGGGGCAAGGTGGCTCTGGTGCCCAGCCTCCAGCACATTCACCTTCTGGGCAGTGAAGGGGCAGTGTTGACTGCCCATGGGTGGGGAGCTCAGTCTCTCTGCTGCTGTTTGGGGGCACATGGCTTTCTGATTCTACAACACCCTCCCCGTCCAAGGTGTTTGCCCCCTCATATGCCACACACCACCTCTGTATGCTGTCTTGTTTCTCTTGTCTGTCTGAAAATGCAACCTCTCCTACCCAACTTACCTCCCCACACATACTTATATCTCTTCCCCAACATTCCACTCTCACCTTAAAAAAAATGGTGCCTGTCCCACAAAAAAAAATATTGTCCCATACATAGCTCTCCATTTTGCACCCGCGTCCACTGGACGCAATCAATTATTAAATTACTCTGGGGTGTGAGGCTCCAAATTCCAAATTCTCTACAACATGCACAGCTGTTGCTGTAGAAGAAACAGAAAGCTATGGTCATTTCCTACACCCTTCCTGCACATCCCTACTTGCCTTTCAGTATGTTTTTCCCCCTGTTTTCCACATTTCACCACTTTCCTATCACCCATTTTTTCTTTTCTTTTTTTTTTAAATTAACATAGGTTTAAGTAGATCTAAGGGGCACAGCATGTCACATAAACCTGCCCAAACCACGCAAATCTGCTTAAAAGTGCCTTAATCACCTTCTGTGTTTCTGACCCTGTTAGGCACATCTACAAAACAATCACCCCCTGATAAGTTTTGAACCCAGGCCCTGATTAACTACAGCATAGTAGATTAGCCCACTAGGCCACTCAGCTCTGAAACAAAATAGGTGTTTCCATAAACATATCCTGATTGCCAATGACACACTTGCAAGTACATAAAATGGGGAATTTGGCAGTGTACTTGGAATTGTGATGCAATAGCCGCAGTGGTGCAGCGGTAGCATTGTCGCCTCACAGCAAGAGGTTCTCCCGTTCGATTCTCAGCTGGAACGTCTTCTGTGTGGAGTCTGTATGTCCTCCCTGCAATTGAGTGGCATTTTAAAGACATGCATGAATGGGCATGCCTTCATTGAAGGTTGGGCGTCGAGCTGGCACCTCGGCATCATGAAAATCTACTGCCAATCATTAGTTGACTGGAGTTCAGCTGTGGCGACCCCTAACCGGGAAAAGCCAAAGGAACAACAACAACAACTACTTGGAGCTGTGATGCAGACACTACACCAGTACACAGCCGAATAAATATTAATGGATGTACGTGAGGCCTAAGATAGCAGGAATAGCTGTCAACTGTAGAGACTGTTGCAGAATGTCCACAGTTGTGGCCCCAGGTTTTGGCATGGTTTTACAAAAACATATCTGTCTGCTACAGTACTGGCACATCATTAAAGATTGAGGATAGAAAATTATAACTGACATTTGAGTGTCACACATCATATCCATCAGAAGACACATTGCTGATGCAATTCCTGTGCACAGACTGTATGCATGGACATATATCTTGCAAATACAACCCCTGCAACAGCTGAGTCTGTTGAATGCCATGCATGCAGTGTATATTGCCACCCACAGTCCTGGGTTTGAATCCAGTGAATTGCATTTCAGTTGCATTCTTGTCAATACAGCAAATTATGACTGAGTCATGCAATTTTAACCAAAACAGGTTGCTACTACTGAATTAACTGCTACACATGTTAGCAAGCCAAAGGACCGTAGGTATGGACACACTGCACATATTCATATAGCCTACATACATGTTGCCTACTGCTCTCTGATTGGCAGTGTTACATAGCAGATGTACCTTAAGCACATGCCTCAACTGGACTGTTATAGGTACCCTCACACTGGCTCTGCTGTGATGACAGAGCTGACACTGCTCCCTCAATGACACATACAGCTTGCTGTCCTCCAATGTGTTCACACTCCCCACTATGAGTCCTAGGCAAACAGCAGCAGCTACATGCTGCGGCATATGCAGGTGTATGTTACTCTACCTGCTATAGACCTACCATACTTCACAACCCACTAGAACTAGGGATCCACATGACACCCATACATAAAGGGGTGGGGGCATAGGTCATGCAACAGGGACATCTATCACAGTCTGCCCCTACAAACATACAGAGCTGATAGACCAGCAGCTACTGAAGCAGCATGCATATTCTGACAGGTATGATGGCTGACACCCACATGTCTCTTCCTCCTTACTGATCTCAACCCATAATGTTTAACACTGAACTGCCAGATAATCATAAACTCATTTGACAATGGCCAAACTTAGCATGGAAAAGTGTGGACATACCTCATAAATCTCAACAGTGGACAGTATTAGTACCTACCCTGTGCGATGAGGTAGAGTTCGCACCTCACTAATGTCCATCTTACAGACTAAGAAAGGGGCTAAGGCCTTAAATATTGCACTGTTGTGCCATGTCATTGGCTAATGAAAATGCAACCCAGCTGTTCTAGATGCAATTAGCAAGTGTGAGCCACAGATTGGTGCACAGGCAATATAGTGTCAATAAGCATTACCTAAAAAAAGTAAGCAACTGCCTATGGGAAACAGGTCTGTAACTTGGTAAACCATGACAGACTGCGATTTATCAAGCATTGTTCTGCAGGATTTCTTCACAAAAGGATTGCGTTACTCTAACAGGTATGTAATACAAGTCTCCATATAATAGCACACAGATGGGAGGATGCAGTTATAGGGAATAGGGATTACAACAGTAGGTCTCTAGTACATCTCTGGTAATGACATGCAGTTGATACTCTGCTGTCCAACAGCTACAGGCATGCCTCTCAACTATGCCTGCTGTGAATTACATCACAGATGAGGTCCTCTCACTCCCTCCTACAATGGTTGGCTCCTATACAAAGTCTACTGGATTATGTGGTAGACATAATCAGAGTCTGACCTATTCCTGTGTGACATTCAGACATTGTAAAGGTGTCCATAACTGTCCCTGATGTACTCTGGCTAAGTCACAGTTTAGTCGACATTTGTATGTCATTGCTTAATAGCTATGGGTGACATAACTGGCGAACTGCTACAGCAGGAAGTCAGGTCATAGCCAGTATTACCGGGGGGGGGGCAGAGGCCAAACCTCACAACAGAGTGTACATATTGGTCATACAAAGTAAGAGTATGAATAGAATGACAGTTATTACTGTAGCATAACTGTTTTCTGAGGGTTCTGGCATGTGACAGCCAGCTTCACCATCAATTATTAGGCAACTGCTTCACAATATTCTGGGAACAACCATCAATTATTAGGCAACTGCCTGCCAGATGTCCACAGGTGTCTGCCAAAAAGACCACATACATCAGGTATATATACACATTCAGCAAACATCTGTGTACTGGAGATGTATGATGCCTACACAGAAGATAGACTACAGCAGGTTTTCATTGCTATCTGTCATTGTGGCACAGTGATGTTGCTGGACTGTCCCCACATACATGTAATAAAACACACCTATGAGTCTGACAGTGGCTGTATGACATAGTAGTGGGACTTTGCCCGCAGGGGACACAGCACAGTAGATGGCATTGACCGGTGTGGAGACATACAGCACACTCTGTCACTGCACACAGGACCATAACCGGTATTACTATTATGTTGGTGATAGCGACGTACATAGTGTGTTGATAGACTGTAGGGTATGGCGTTGGAGGTAGCAGTGGATAGTGCAGGGCACTTTGGATGTGCAGTGTCTGTACATAGTGGATATCAATGTAACTAGTCATGTGATGTGTTCCTCTTCTTGCTGTCTTTCAAAAGGATGTATAGAAGGAGGCACCCGCCATTTTCAGAGGCTGAAAATTATGTCATCCTGGATGGCCTCAGACTGCATCACATCATTCTGCTGTCCAGGACTCACCACAATTGTGACCAAAGTGCAGCACTGTGGGCTGCCCTTGTCACAGCAGTCAACAATATAGGGCCACAGGACAGAACCTATGAGCAGGTCCAACACTGGACCACAGATATGGTCAATGCTGCATGGCAAAGGGCTGCCACTGTGGCCAGGGACTGTGCTGCCCTGGTGGAGGGCCTGCAGCAGATCAATCACTCTTGGCAACAGAGGAATTCCTGGCAAACCTGGGAGCAACCACCAGCTCCCAAGCATCCACCACCCCAAACATCATGGAGTTGGGTGCCACAGCATCCACAGCAGAGGGGAGTCCAGGTAAGCTTCCTGTGTTCATCAGTGCAATACTGTATAGGCCACTGTTGCAGCCTCTGCATACCATGACAGAGGTATCAGGTGTATCTGCATTGGGGGGTGGCTTGGTTTTAATGGACAGTTGTGTACACATACTTAAAATGTCAGCAATGTAGGCAGTATCACATTAGCTAAAGTACATGTTGATATACGCACATATTACCCTGTAACAATGCCACAGTTGGTATTGCTGACAATACATCTCCCTCACATTTCCATAGGTGCATCAGGTGTGGCCAGAGTCCAAGATTCTGCACCTGGTAAGTGTGCTATGTTTGTTGTATGGATCATATATACCCTTTGAATATTAACAGCTAACATTTTGCCCTAGGCATAACTGTTATGCTTAGACGGAGTACAATACTTGTATGGTAAATTTTGGAGGGCTTAATGACGTGCTTTGAATGGGTAATCCCAGTTGTGTATTTGCTGGAGCAGTAACACATATGCACTTATTTTTGTGGAGGTCTATGTAGTTTGTGATACAGGAGGCAATCACTCACAGATGCCTGGTCACATACAATATGGCGATGGTACATACCTAAGGCAGTGAAATTAAAACTTGCATAGTATGCTCAATACGGGTGCACTCTTTTTAAGGTGTAGGTCTATTACATTCACTGACATATTGCTTATCACACAGGTGTATAGTACTGTCAACATTAACCAGACATAGCTGCAGTCCATGTTATAAAAGGTCTGTCTTGTTTCTGTATGTTGTAGTCTGCTTGTGTTTTGTGCATGGGATTGGAAATAACATTGGTATGTGTAATGCAGCTGTGGCTCCTCACCAGTATGTGTATATGTATGGATTACCATACATAATAGTGCAGGTAGTAATGTACTTATTTTGTCTTCCTCCTCACAGGTGACCCTGGGGGTTGAAGTGTGTCCCCCTCACAACCTGATGCCAGTGTCTCACTGGACTCTGATGATGATGGTGGCCATTGTGAGGCACAGGTAGGGTTGTTGGGGGGCTGAATCTGTTCCATGGGTTGACACCCCACTTCCTCAGCCATTGCCACCACACGCAGTCAGTATGTCCACACATACCCATTCCCCTGCGGCCATAGATATCAGACAGCCAGAGTATGGTGCCAACAAACAGGAGAGTGTGGCAACTATGGCATCAGTGAGTGTGAACACTTGCCATAGCCAGAGGCCTGGCAATGTCCCACACAGGCAGATTGACGGGGTGCTGAAGGGAGGACTGCTGCTCATCCACCAACTGTCACAGGTGTCATATCACAGGTCACTTGAGTGTTCTGGTCCATCATGGAGGCACAGGCACACTCTGAATGCAACAGCAGGCAGATGCTCAGGATCATGAATGCATCACTGTCTGACATCAGTGACTCCCACCACCACATTGGTGATGCCATGCATTGTTTCACTGATGTACTGGACAGACAGTGAGGGGACTCATTGTCAGTCCTTGACTGTACATTGTGGTAGAACAAGTGGTGGGAATAGGGCATCAGACACATGGCCAGAGGTCAGGAACAACATCCTCTGAGTCCACGTGACCATGCACACTTATGCTCCTGTAGTGCCAGTACCTCCAGCACTAATGAAGAGAGGGTGCTGTCTACACCATAACATGGCAAGATATGGGCACATGGTCCTGGATGGTCCAGTGAGGGACACGGGCCCAGCAGACATCAACCACCATCAGTGACAAGTACCACATCTGACCCTGGGCATGGTGATGCCAGTGCCACTCATGGCAGAGCTAGTTCCCATATTCATGGCCAGAGACAGTAAACTGTCCAGTCTGCCATGTACGGTCCACAGCTGTCCAGCATACCCACATGTAGGGCTGACTGTGCACACGTACACACTCAT
>NC_056739.1:951004598-951052098 GCF_019279795.1 Protopterus annectens | reverse complement strand
ATTAAAATTAGGAATTGATGACAGACAGTTGCTTTACTGACTCCATACACAGCAGGGAACCCATGCTACTGGATTACCTGTTATTCTCTGCACTTTCTACATTTGTATGGCCACTAGTTAATCCTTCTCCTTTTATGTGGGCCTTTGTTCCACTCTTGTTCATGGCTTCGCCCATGTTTCCTACTCTAAGTAGTTGTAGGTATGCTGTGACTGGGGCTACATGATGTAACACCACACACAGGGTTACAGACTTCACATGTCTGCCTGTGCATGTTTTGCAGGATATCCAGCATTCAGCCCCATATGTCTGCTCTGCTCCTCAAGCAGTTGTTTTTTTTTTAATATAGTACTACATGGTGCCCACTGACTTGTTGTAGGTACTAACACAGCTACTTGATAGCCTTTACATCCTGCTGCTACTCTGATTTGTTACAACCTGCTGAAATGCTAGCCACCTTCTAGGTTACTCAGAGCATGTGTAATGTGCATAGCTGTGGTCTCCTGTCCCTCCGTTGTCTCTGGCATTGTCCAGCTTTCTTGTAGTAACAAATAGTAAGATATTGACAGTCTGTGGGACTTCCACCATAGGAGAACTTCACATGCAAAATTGTAGGTGCAGCCAGCTTCAAACCATGAACACCATCAACCATGCTAATATACTTAGCCCACTAAGCCACAGTGGCCACCAAAAAGTGAAGTTTAATTCCTGACACTATCAACAGCAGACAGACATACACTATGACCCCTGCATATTGAGGAAATAGAACATGTCACCAGGGTGTTGGGGACAGCCCTGGGATTGTGTGTTCTACTGCTATAACCTTGCAAACATACTGTTACTCCAGTTGTATGGGAACATGGCTGTGTTGGGAGTAAGGGACTCTAGCATTGACAGTCATGTGTCTGTCCTATGACCCTGCTGTTTGGCATTTCCCTCATATACTGTAGTAGGTTTTGCTGCCTTGTGGCCTACTGTATATTATGGGGCAGCCAGTATTGGACAGAGAGTTCCTGCTGTCCAATAAAACTGTCAGTTCTCTGCAGGTAGTCCAGTAGCCCACTCTATTCCTTTGTATACATGCAGCAGGTCCATACATATACTACCATAGTCTAGTACCACATACATTTGTTGTACAGATGAGTGATGTACCTTGTGAATGCAGCAGCTGAGATAACAGTGCTTCAGGGCTGACTCTATCTGATGCATGCAGTACACAGCCAACACATGGTAAGGTACAGGTTGTGTTGTCTGGCTGGCATCCTTTTTACTATGTATATGAGTCAGAGTAAGGTGTCAGTACCTAGGATCCTAGGTTGTCAGTGCATGTGCTAAGCCTCTTTGCCAAGGCCACAGCATACTACACCTATGTCTGCCTCAGGGACAGGTTCAGGCAATTCCTCCCCTGAGTCCCCCTGTGGGTGTGGCTGTGTGGACCTTGACACTGGTGGGGGCTGTGTGTCCCTTCCCTGGGATGATACTGCCACAGCTGTTTCCACAGGATCATATTGTGTAGCATGGTACATACTGTGAACATATGTGCACAAGTGGCTGGAGAGTACTGCAGGGCTCCACCAGATATACTGCGGCAGCAGAACTGCGGCTTGAGCAGCCCAAACACACACTCTATGATGTTCCTAGTTTGTGCATGTGCCTCACTTTGTCATTCTTCGGTAGGTGTGTGCGCATTTTTGATGGGTGTCATCATCCACGGTTCCAGTACATAGCCATAATCCCCCAGTAGACTGCCATACGGGATGTCCCCCCTGGAAAACATCTCATAAAGCTGTGATGCCTGCCAGATATGGGAGTCATGATAACTGACAGGGTTGCCCGCAATACACTTATAATAATGCCCTCAGCATTGCACATGACCTGGCTATTGATGTAGTAATACCCCTTGTGGTTTACGTAGACTCTACCCTCCTCACTGGGTGGTGCTTTGATGTGTACATGAGTGCAGGCTATGGCACCCAGTACCTCAGGGTAGTGTGCTACACAGTGGAAGAGATACATACTGCTGGCCCTCTCCTCGGGAGTGGGGGGTAAATAAATGTGCACACTGGCATGTGTTTGCATTGCAGCCAGGAGCTGGTGGAGTAACCTGTATGCAAATGCCTGTGAGATCCCCATCATGTCCCCAGTTGGTCTTTGAAAATTACCTGTAGCTAGTATTCTAAGGGCTACACATACCTTTGTTTCCACTGAGATGGGTTCCCCTGTGTTGGCTCTGGGTCTGAGTTGAGGGCGGTAAACTCAGGGAGTTCTTGTAGTATGTTGTTGTCCAACCTGTAGTGCTCTACAGTCTCCAGCTCATGTAGCTCCTGGAAGGTACCCTGGGCCTGAATACTCTTCTTTTTCTCAGTCTAGGCATATTGTCAGCAGCAGCATCAGCACTGCCCTCATCCTCTACCACATACCGATGTAGTAGAACAGCAGCAGCCCCTAGCATTCTTTTAGTGAAAATTTCCAAGTCTGTACTCCAATGGTGCAGAATATAGGTGAAAACTAAGATTGTCGGGTGTATGCATACTTTATCATAGTGTGCTGCAGATGCAACCTGTGTGATTGTCTAATTATGATACATTCCTCCCATCAGGTACATCAATGAGGGGTTTGAATGGCCCAGTGTCAGTGGAACAGGGCTTATCAGTAATTTAGACATGACTGCCTTTCCCTGGCTATTTCCTTTTTTTTTAAATGGCTTCCCTGCTAAGCACTGTGGCATGGCATGCAAACCCGTGGCACTGGTATAAACCCTGCTCAGCAGCCTGGACACACCCCCATGCTTGGGCATACTCAGCATAGCTTAAACCAGCTAAAACACATGCCCCACAGCGAAACAAAGCTTAGCAGCACTGGACACACCCCCTTGCTTAGCTGAGTGGCACACTGAGCAAACAGACACTTCTGAGCTCCAATCCGCTTAAACATATTATGACACACCCGCTTTTGATGTCAGCTAGCTGTTTTGCAGACAACAACATGGTTCTGGGGCTACAGGCACTTTATCTGCAGATGCAGTGGCCCATTTTTTCTATTCAGTAACCCCAGCTCATTTGCATGCAGTTCCTTGCACATAACCTGGATACGTCCCTCTTCCAGGGTCTGCCTCCTTAGCAACCACTGATATATACCATTGTACATACTGCATGCAGGGCCCTATAATGCATTATTCTCACTTATGTCATATTTTTACTTTTTAACATTGCTAATTTTTATTTTTGCATAACAGTATGTTTGTGTGCTGCTGCGTGCTGCACAAATATAATATGGATATTAAAAAAAATTATTTTGTATGATTTTGCATTGATTTTTGGACTCACAGGGCAGAGTTTTCCACATATCTGTGCCTACTTGACATTTCTGACTGTCTAATTGGGCTGTTACAGCCCCTCTTTAATTTTTAAATTTCTGTACATGGGAATTTTCCGTGTGCACTTCTAACACCACACGGGTCCTGCACAAATACCTATCTGCTTGCTGGACTGTAAAACAACCTAATTTGCATGCAATCCACCTGCTTATGAGGTGATTTGCATGCCATGGACACTTCCATGTCCTCGAGCTCATGCACACCCCTCTGCTGTTTTCTGGATTGCATGATCCTTACTTCCGTGCTAACTCTGTGCCACTATGCCTATATGTAAAATCCATCCATGTAGGGTTTATTGAATTCCCCCCAAGTATAGAAAGTCTAACATAGGTTATATTACATCATGATGGAACAATATGTCCCCCAAGTAAGGGGAAACAGGAGGAGTGGGAGTCATCTGAAGAAGAACTATGGATATGGGAACGAAAAAGAGATTTAAAATGGTGCAATACTTATGCAAAGAAGACAACAAAACTAATCAATACAAAAAGAGCAGCATCAAAGATATTTGAAGAGAAATACTGAGAAAGGCATCCAGACATGGGCAATGTTACAATACAAAATATAAGAAAACAAAGAATAAAAGTGGAAAGGAGGGATTAGGAATGGAGAAGTTAAAGAATGGAAATGGAGATTATGGATTATCTGTGAACTGAAGAATTTAGTGTAGAAAATATAACTCTGATAAGACCACAGTAGGATAGAATAATGAACCCCCAAATTAAGGAGAAACAAGTGGAGTGGAAAACATCTGATCAGTCACCATATGAAGACATTGGATAGGAAACCAGTATAAAAGTTCAGTTGGAGTTGTATAGGAAGGGAAGGAATAGGAAACTGTGGCAACTCTGATGGAGTCAATGTTGTGGAGTAAAAGGCCAGTGAGTTCCTCTATGAAAGAGCAACAGATGACCCAGGATGAACCTGAAGTAAATGTGGCACAGAAAGATGCTCTGCAACTTTCTGTAGAATGCCAACAGGAAATAGAGAACAAAGAATATGCTCTCAGTTTAGAAGAAAATGATCTAAGGGAAGAGTTGCTTCATTTAACAGAAATGGATAGACATATTAAGATCAGTGAAAGAAATTGACTACAGAAAGTTAATAAGATACACAATGTTAGAAGTTGGATAAAAACAAATGAACATTATCAATACTGTTCATAGTAAGTTATGCAATATAACAGGAGTAAATAAAATATATTATTGTACAGTTAAATTAGTAAAAGATAAAGGCCAGGATTCAATAAAGCTTATAAAGAGCTAATCTCTGTGTAAGAATAGTGGCATGGCTCGAACACGGAGTTCAGAGCCTGTGTGATCCAACAAAAAAGGCTGGGGGTGTGCATGAGCCTCCCAGCACTATTCCAACTTGGACACCATGGAATAATGCAAATCACCTCATTTGCTGGTGAAAACCATGCAAATGAGGTGAATTAGTGATCCAGCAAGCAGACAGGCATCCATGTTGGAGGTAGCAGAAATGTATCCAGTTACTAACCATGCACATTTCTGCAAAAATCAAAATGGGGGCATGACAGCTCAAAGTAAAGCATGTATTATGTTTATTATGCATGCCAATGGCCAAACCTATGGCCATTGGCATGCAAAAGTGTTTTACAGTTGCAAAAATCAAATTTATTTATTTTTGGCCAATTTTGGCAGTTTAAGCAGAGCACAGTGATGCACAAACATGATCCTGCAGAAAAAAAAACTGTAAAAAGTCAATTAAATTTGAAACATGAATTTTGCCATTATAATGGGCAGCATGCAGACTCAGAACAATAACAGATAACAGTGGTTGCCAGGGGCGGCTCGTGGCATAGGACTGCAGCCCCCCCCCCCCAGCTGCTGTGTGAAGAAACAGGAAAGACAAAACTTCCACAATAAAACATTTTTAAATAAAAAAAAACTGTCTGACTTGTAGAAAATGAGTCCAACTGACTCGCAAAATCTTGGAACTGGAACTGTGCATGCTCGTTGCTCGACGAGTTCCATTTTTGTTTTTTTTCTCTGAAGCTGGACTGTCTCAGACTGCTGTAAAGACAGTCTGGAGTAGGGAGAGTTCTGCATCAGTGTGTGATGCCCAAGAGTCTGTGCGGTAACCGCACAGTAAAGTGGAAGGGGGGTGGACTGCCACGTCCGCAGTCACATACATGACGTGAATGGCAGGATGACTACTGATTGGTTCTCGCTCTCTTTCTGAAAAAGAGAGTGAGAAACAATCAGTATAAGCAGGCAGTGCAGGAAAGGACAGTTATTTTTTGTTTTGGTTACTTGCAGCTGCTGCTTTTGCTACCGTACAGTGTATCTGAGTTAGGATTGCTTGTAAATAGCTTTCTTTGGGCCCTTAATTTGCTAGTAAGGAAGGAAAAAGATTTCTGGATTCCTGAATCCTAGGCTACTTAAAAAAAAAAGCCTTTACTTAATCTGTTGTTGTTCATGATGGTTGGGAAATGGACAGTCTCAAACCCTTAATCACTGAGTCATCATCATTATTCATCCTTTTTTTTTTGAGGTAAGTGTGTAACTGAACTTGAAGTCAACATGCCTCTGTTTGTTATCAAGTCATGAGATTTTCCTTATGAGAGGTCTGGGTGGCACTGGCAGAGCTCCTTTTGTAGCTAGATTATATGTAGAGCTCTGTATCATTTAATATACGTATCAAGCTTAATTGTATTACTACTGTGCACTTTTAGCATATAATTATATGCATGTGTGTTATTTTCTACTCCCTAACTGTGTGCTTAAGGTACATATTTTTAAAGAAAAGAGAGTCTGTCAAGGCCTTGAATATAAGACAGAGATTAGAGACAGCTCATTTAGTGTGTCAGAGTGTCTGTGTTGTTAATCCACTCATATTTTTTTTATAATAAATTTTGTTGCTTCTCAAGGTGAGTAAGGTATTGAGTTAGGATGCCACATAATGCTGCACAATGTTAAAAGGCAGATAAGGGAGGAGAGGTCTTAAAAAGGAAAGTTATGTTTTCCGTTATGGATTGGTATACATGTTTATAAAGTATGAGCTAGTCCAAAGGCTTTCTTTATAAGTGGCATAACATTCCAGTTAATGGGTAGACTATCAGTTAGCAGTGTTTACAGATTTCTTTGTAGGGAATTACTTTCAATGATGGAGTTGCAAGGGATAATGTCCCCCTCAAAATATACTGTGCTGCATCTTTTGACACTGTGACTGAAAGCCTTATTACAGTCAGAATAACTGGCTATTACCTGAAATACACTGTAGGGCAGTGGAATCTGATACAGTAGATGCTATCTAACTTGCAAACATTTGGGTAATTTATTAATCAGAAATGTTTGACTATTTGAGCGTTAGGGAAAACAAAGTTCCAAAAAGCAGGGGCAAATGCTGGCTCTCACAGGATGCCAGTAGTCATAATCTGATTCAGAGTGTATGCATCTTATGCCCCCTTACAGACCTCTGCTATTCAACCAGTTGCTCATCCACTTCATTACATGGCCAATAACATTAATGTTCCCATGTTTCTGTGTTACAGTTCCTTACTTCTTCTGTGCGTAATTATATCAGATAGTTTGAACAAATCATGATGGGCTCTGTACAGTCAGCTCCTTGACCATGACTGCTTTGAAGTTTTAAATCAATGAGACAAGTTTCAATGGACATGATCTAGGGTCTGGTTGGGGTACACCTTTGTGGATATGAACAACAGATGTCAGAGTTCTGAGACATACTTTCAAGTAGTTTGTTTAAGATTATTTAATGGGAACATAGTTAACATAGCTTCCGTTAGTTGTTGACTACAAATTTTGTCCAGTACTACAGAGCTAATATTCTTGATTTGATTTAATGATGACCCAACCATATTTATGGAGATGAGTGACAGAACCCTCAATGGAACCATTTGACTTCTGCTTGTAAGATTGTATAATATTGTTATTAACTGTCTCAGGATTTATCAGATGGGCAATTTACTTCTACTTACTGCTGATGTTCTGTTTTAGTGACTGTATGTCTTGAAAATTATAGCAATGCCAGAATGCTGTGTAGTTGTATACATTTACTTTTGTTAATCTAATTTGGAAGTAAAGGATAACATGCTTCTGCCTAAACAAAACATGGAAGTATCAAAACTAGAAAATTCCCTTGATACATTTTGTTTTGGGTGCAGGTGGCTTACCGTATCTTCTGGTTTCTCTCCACATTATAAATTCACTTCCCTGTTTTCTTCCTACCCATCTCCTACCACATTGCTTTATGTACCTGTTCTCCTATTAACTCCTAATTTTTGCTACCCCTCCACTAATTCTTCCCCATATCCTGCCTCTTCCTACCCTTTTACAGCTACCCATCTCCTGTTTCTGTGTTTCCTATTGCTTTATGTTATTTCTGATCTAACTAACCAAAATACTTTCACTTTTATCTCCCTTATATTCCCATAAAGCTTCTCCTCCTATAGAACCCATTTTTTTTACTTCAAAGCTGCCTGAGGGAAACTTCTGCCCTTACCATGAACATCTTAATCACATCACAGTCCCCACCCTTTTAACTTACACTGCTTCCTTTCACCTGACTTATTCCTTTTCCTAATTATGTGTATAGTGTTTTTCCTCCTAATCCTCTCCTAGTTTTGCCTGCATAGCTTAATGTTTTAGTGCAGGTATTTTTATTGTGTGTGTCTTTCTTAGGCTTGAACTTAATTGACCCTGTTTTTCCCCTTGTTCCCTTGACCTTTCTGTGTTTTTCTATGTGTTCTGCAACCTTGCAGTAAAATTCCTTCTTCTCCTGCTATTATATCACGATGTTCTGCATTAATTTATGGTTTCAGCCACTTTGGCACAGTAAATGTAGTTGACATTGGGGATGTCTCAGGTCAAGTCAATAACAAATGACAGCAAAGGGGTTCTTTCCCAGATGCTAATTAATTTTGTTTATTTATTAAGAAGACAGTGTACTGGTATTTCTTGGGCTCTTTTCAGCAATGGCACAAGTCACAGGGCAGGGCAAAGAAAAATACAATACTTAGGAGAAGTTTAGCAAAAAAAATCAACCAGGGTGTCTTTATAAAATAAATTCATAATTTGTGTGTGGCTTTTGTTTCTGTATATATATATATATATATATATATATATATATATATATATATATATATATATATATATCTTTATTAGTTGGATCTTCTCCCCGACCCTCACTGAAAAGGGGTTTTATTGCTCAGTCAGATTTTCCCAGTAATCAAATGCAATAAATGCATTTCCATATAGCAGCTACCTACACTATATATTGTCACAGCTTACTCATGTCTTGGAGAGGAATACAAATGCTAAACAGACCATGGACAGGGTACATGGCAGAGCTAGGTTGGAATCATAAAACTGTCCAATGGAAAGGAAGGGCAAACTGCAATGTGTAGCTGACCATGCTATACTCTAAGTAGGCAATATGAGACAGAGAACAGTTGGAGTTTTTTGAGTCTGTCCATATAGGACAAGTGTTTAAGGCCTAGGATCCTCTTTGTGAGGAACTTTTGCTGCCTCTCTAGTGGTTTTATGTGCCCTATCTTCTGCCTGCTCCTTTTGCACTGCCTTCTCAGTTCTGCAAGAAATAGCTTCTTCATCAAGGATAATTGTAACTGTTTTATTGATGCTTAACCCTATCTGTACTGGTTAGCACTGAATATTAAACTAGTTCCAGTAATGCTCGTATAACAAGGAATGTGTGTCCATTTTAGATGATGTTGGACCAATTAAGTGATATCATCTTGAAAGTCATCCACAGTATTTGTATGCCAGTGAGGCGAGATTATGTTGGTTTGAACATGTGTTGAAGAGGGATGCTGGGCATATTGGGAAAAGGATGATAAGGATGAAGCTGCCAGGTAAGAGAAAAAGAGGAAGGCCTAAGATAAGGTTTATGGATGTGGTGAGAGAGGACATGTAGGTGGTTGGTATGACAGAGCAAGATGCAGAGGACAGGAAGAAATGGAAACAGATGATCCACTGTGGCAACCCCTAATGGGAACAGCCAAAAGAGAAGACTACAAGCACTTATTTGGAACCAGGTGGGGTCAAGTGAATTGTGTTTGCTTGGGAAACTTTAAACTGTCTCTTTTGAGCCTCCATGAAAAAGGGCGGGGAAAAAAGAAATCCAGTATGACCTGATGTGCTCCAGACCAGACCGCTGCTTCTCATCAGATGCAGAAACAGAGTACGAAGTACTGTTTGAAGCATACTGCAGAGGTAAGTCTTCAAACCAACCTGTATATTCATGTAACAATGTGTGCTGTGTAGAGTATTCAGCATGTGCCATAGTGACTGAGCATTTATTTCATGTAAATTATCATGTCCAGCACTGATCCCACTGCACCATAGCTCCATTCATTTTTAGTTGACCACACCCCTTCCCATTGGACCCACCCATTCAGCTGTCTCCTGCAGCCCCCTTTTGATTTGAAGTCACCAGCCACCATTGGTGGTTGCTAAGGACATAGGCTCCAGTGTAGTGGTGTAACTAGGGACTAAGGCAGTGGGGTATGTAAATGAGCTAAATTTATTGAAGAGCAAAATGGGAGACTGTATCCATGGGTATCTAACCATGTAGCAGATATAAAGTGTTGGTGTAAGCAGAAGAAGCAGCTGACATGAGAAGGGGGTGTGTCATGCTTGGTGTAAGCACATTAGAGCTCTGTGGCTCCTATATGCACTCAGCTAAGCACAGTTAAGCAAGGGTGTTTGTCTGAGGCTGCTTAACTGTGCTTAGCTGGTTTAAGAAATGTTAACTGTGTTCATGTCCAGATGAGAGCCTTTTCTGCTCAGAAATGTTTACACTAGCTCCACAAGGCTTAAACTCAGCAGAAATAGAAAGAAAAAAAAGGAAATAGCAGAAAAAAGGAAATGAACTACAAATCTCTAATATGGACTGTGCCACTCACAGTGGCCCATTCAAACCACTCAGTAATATAGGTGGCAGGTGGAATGTGTCATAGTGAGCTAATCACACAGGCAGCATCTGCAGCACACCAATATAAAATATGCAAACACCTTTCAGTCTGATTTTTCCCACAAACTCTGCTCCATTGGTGTACACACTTGGGAATTTTAACTGCAAAATGATAGGGGCTGCTGCTGCTCTGCTACATCTATATGTGCTACAGACTGAGGTCAGTGATGAAGATAATGCTGACAACTGTCAGACCAAAGAGAAGAGTGTTCAGACCCAGGGTAACCTTCCAGTGGCTACATGATCTGGAGAAACTAGAGCGCTACAGTGTGGACAGGGACATACTTCAGCAACTCACAGAGCTCTGCCAGCCTCACCTCAGACCTAGATCCAACAGAGGGGAACACATTTCAGTTGAAACCAAGGTATGTGTAGTCTTAAGAATACTATCTACAGGTACTTTCCAAAGACCTGCTGGGGACATAATAGGGGTCTCACAGAGATCTGCATCAAGGGTATTTCATCAGTTCCTGGATAGCATGTGACCACATGCTGGTGAGCACGTTTACTTCCCCCAGCACCCATGAGGAGAGGACTGGCAATATGCATCTCTTCCACTGTGTAGCAGACTACCAAGAAGTACTGGATGCCATAGACTGCACTCATGTCCACATCAAAGCACCACCCAGTGAAGATGGTAGAGTGTATGTCAACCACAAGGGCTTTCACTCCATCAACTGCCAGGTTGTGTGCAATGCCCAGGGCAATATCATGAATGTGTGTGCTTGCAGCTCTGGCAGCTATCATGACTCCCACATCTTGCATGCCTCACAGCTGTACCAGGCATTTGCCTGGGGGAACATCCCATATGGCCATCTTGTGTGGGATGCTGGCTATGGACTGGAACCATGATTGATGACACCCATCAGAAATGCCCACACACCCACTGAAGAATGCCATAATGAGGCACACACACAAACTAAGACCATTACAGAGTATGTGTTTGAGATGCTCAAATCACAGTTCCGCTGCCTTGACATATCTGGTGGAGCCTTGCAGTACTCTCCAGCCACATGTGCATACATGTTCATAGTATGTATCATGTTGCACAATATGATCCTGCGGAAACAGCTGGGGCAGGAACATCAGAGGGAAAGGACACACAGCCCCCCCCCTCCCACCATTGCTAACGCCTCCCACAGACACAGGGGGACTCAGAGGAGAAACCCTCTGAGCCTGCCCCTGTAGGCAGACGTAGGTGTGCCCTGTATGTCCTGGCCTTGCAAAGAGGCAACGCATAGCACACACACTGACACCCTTGGGACCTAAGGACTGACACTTCTCTCCAACTTGCACACACAGTAAAATGGATGCCACACACATCACACTACCTGTAAATTACTATGTATTGTGTACTGTGTGCGTCCCACAGAGTCAGCCTTGAAGCACCATCCTCACAACTGCCACAGGCACAAGGTGAGTCACTCTTCTTAAAAACAGATGAATGTAGTGGTAAGTTTTGGTAGCATATCTCAGGTATTGCTGCATCTATGCAAGGGTAAGGGGTGGCCTCCCTGGATAGCAGCAGACAACTGACAGCTATGTGGAACAACAGGAAATGTCTGCCCAATACTGGCTTCTGCAGAGTATGCAGTAGTCCCTAGCTGACAAAACTCACTGCAGTGTGTGTGAGGGATAAATAAACTGGGGGTCATAGATCACATGCTTGGATGTCAATGTTGATGTCCCATACTCACCCCTCAGCCTCTCAAGGCAAGTTAGCCATAGAAATCCATTAAGATATTTCTGGCAAAGGCCTACAAATAGAGACAATAATGAAACAGTCCTCTTACAGATGTACTCAGTGATATCACAGCAGGTCTTGCCGCTGCATGATGTTTCTGCAGGGTAGGAAGTCTGAAACCCAAATGTCTGCCATTACATCCTAGCCTTCGGTCTTTAGTGATATGCCAGTATTCTCCAAGACAGTCACAACACTATGCTAAATGGAGTCAAAAAGTAAAGCGAACATCTGCACAGTCTGTGCAAATGTGTACAGTTGACAGGTATGCCCCCAACAACACACCAGTGTCCCTATAGCAATGCAGTAACATGTATGTTTGTAGGGTAATAGCAGCAGAGCACACATTCCCAGGGCTGTCCAAATCAACTTGATAACTTGTTGCACATCCACAATATGCAAGGGTCAATGAGCTATGTATATGCATGGTTAATACTGTCAGGAAGTGGGCAGCACTTTCCACTTGGCTGTACTTGCTTAGTGGCCTAAGTACAGTACTGTGGTTGACAGGGTCCAAGTTCCAAGACTTTCTGTCCCAACTATTTTGCATGTCAGCTACACCTACAATAGGACCTGTACACACTGTCCAGAAGACTATATATGTTACTGCAGGAAAGATGGACAAGTCAGGGACAGGGGGGCACTCATATGGACAGTACACACCTCAGAGTAACCTACACAGTGCCTAGCATACCTCTCAAATGTACAGATTTGTATAGAATGTCCAGGGTTTTGCATCATAGGTTTGCTGTTTGTCATGAAAGTGTGGTTTACTGGCAAGTCAGTGGCAAATCATGAAAGACTAAAGTCAGAAAATAATGAACATATTTTAGTTTCAGACTTCATACCCTTTAGAATAATGCATGCTAATGCAAAACATGTTATTGTAGCAGCTATCTACATTTGTAAGGGCAATATTTCATATCCATCCCTATTTTGGCCCTTTGTCACCCAATGATTTATGTCTTTCTCCAGATTTCTGACTCTAAGAGGTTGAGAGGTATGGTGCCTAGTAGGACAGCAGGTACCTGAAAATTAGTGTACTGCCAGGTTATAAATGGCTGCCACCTGACTGTGTCAGCACTGGCAACAAGTCACTGGCCACCATCCATACCCCTGGAATGACAGGCCACCACAGACGGACCACAAGTATGCCACGTACATCTGTTATGATTGTCCTAACATCGCATTTGCCTAGCAAACTATTTGTAAAGCAAGAAAGGTTCATGTCAAAACATCAATGGCAGACAGTGGAGAAGCAGACATCATACCCATAAGAAAAAGCAAGCAAATACCAAACAGGTCCCCCAACTGTCTATTTTTGGCAGAGCATTATTAACACCCTGTCCCCATGTGTGTGGGCCTGTGTCTGACTGTCATATATGGGCCTGTACAGATGTCAGTCTGTGACAGGTTGACAGTTAGGACCAACATGTAGCCTCATAATAACATAGCAACACAAACCATTTGAGGACCACAGCAGATGTGGTGCAATGATGGACAACCTGCTAAATATGTACACTCAGAGGTATGAAGCCCATAGTCCTTTGTGTGATGTTACAGCATCTACCCCGCTCACACCAGAAATACAAATACATTACAGCAGCTACTGTGGGCAAAGCCTATGACCGGACTACAGAAGGACAAAGAGACAAACATAAGGGAAACCACTGGCCAGATAAATGGAAAATGTGCACACAGAGCAAATCATGCAGTAATATAGGTACCCTGCAGGATATGGAGTCAGTAAACATCAACCACAACTGCACAACATACACCCAAGTAAGTGGAGGTCCACAAAAAAACAAAAAGCACAAACAAAGGACAACTCAGAGGCAAAAGCACATGGGAACTCCACAAACCTACACATCACAGAACATGCATAGTCCACATACCAGTGTCTCGCAACCACTAAGGCCTTACCATAAACCCAACATATTACTCATAGGAGACTCCATTGTGAGGCACACAGAAGTGCCCTCACCAAGCTTGATAAGGAGAAAGTCATGCTCAATTGTCTCTCAGGTGCCAAAATCTTCCATATCACACATGCACTCAGGTCACTCCACAACAGGTACTATCACTCTGGCCTAGTCCATGGCAGAGTGAAAGACATCAGATGTACCTCCCCAGACTATAGGAAGACAGACATGATTCAGCTTGCCTAATATGTGTCCCATGCAGCATCATTCTGCCATCAACTGGAATGATGGCTCAATACAAACAGAAAATGATTGCCAGTAACAATTGACTTACTTACTGGAGTCACCCCAGGGGGATCCACTGCCTGGCTGCCTGGGAACATATGACTGACAGACCGCACTGCTTTAGTAGAGATGGCCTGCATCTGTCTCACTTGACTTCAGGCCTCTGGCAAAGGGTCTTGCCTCCCCCATAGTGCATTTTTAGGAAAAGTCATGGGGTCAATCCTACCAACATATAGCACTCAACAAAATGCAAATTAAAGGCCATGCTGCTAAACGCTAGGAGTCTAAACAGGAAAATGTACTCATTGCAAGCATTTGTAACCCTGGCAGATGGTGACATTTGTGCACTCACAGAAACCTGGCCCACAGCTGCGGGGAGCAACCCACCCTTACCTGATCACTCATCTTATCACACAGCCAGACCCCAAAAAGCCAAAGGAGGTGGAGTATATAGATATATTAGACAGGCACACACTTCCATGCTGGTCAAACAGTCTGACACACACAAGATACTTAAGTGCAGTTAACCGATGACAAGACTGCTATGCAAATTATAGGTAGCTACAGGCAAACATATCTAACTCAGGATACCCACCCCATATATCTGGCCTTCTACAAATCTATCAAGATTCAACCCTTTACTCTGATCCTGACTGACTAATATTACTCAACCACTGATTGGAAAACCAATCATGCCAGAACAGAAATGCACAGGGATTCCCCCATTGTATTAATGCTAAATCATAAGGTCATCTACTTCATACCCCCACAAGATGTGATACATACATATGACTTGGCAGTAACCAACATGATTAACCACTGCAGCACCCCTATGGTATCATCCTCCATGGCAAGATCCAGCAAAAAAGTGGTCACGTTCAATATCACCATCTCGCCTGAACCCCCTCTAGCCATGGGAAAATAAAAATGTCCCCAGCTGAGCACAATCACCAGAGGGATGGTATAAATAGCTGAACAGCCTCTTACCCAACTTGAGGAACAGACAACAATGTCCAAACCAGTATATATATATATATATATATATATATATATATATATATATATATATTTATACATACAGATGCATGGAATAAGGAATACCTGCAGACAGGACAACATCATCATCCACAAGGGAGAGTAAACCAGTCTGCAAACATCTGCAATAAAGGAACTATGTTACAAAAGGATGGCATTGCTATTCATGACTGAGAAGGAGCAGGTGCACAATTAGAAGTAATCAACCCTTGCCTGAACAAACAAATAAGAGCACCATTGAAATCCTCTAAAGGTATCTCCAAGTCTAAATTGCCCACATCTAAGACAGGCAATCATAAGGCCTTCCTCACATATGTCTGCATTTGCAAAGGAAGCTGCCAGATCTGTGCAGAACTGGTGGTCAAGGACACCACATACACAAATGCTGTAGATATAGCCAATCTACTGGCTGACAGATTCAGCAGCAATGTCTCTTCTCTGCCCCCCCCCCATCAGGAAAGCAGGACACCCCCAGTACCTGACCGCTCAACCCTTATCACTTGGGAACAGGGCATCACTGCCCTCTCAAAGCCAAGAAGACAGCCTCCATGGAACCTGATTACATCCCAGCCTGCAACCTACATGAACCCAAGCATAAACTGGCAGCATTATTACTCACCCTACACAACCAAAGCCTGAGTACTGCCTTTGCCACAGCCAAGTGGCGGACAGCCACTGTCATCCCTGTACACCAAGGTAGAGTGTTCACCGATTTGGGAAATTAAAGACCCATCAGCCTAACTAGCCTGATCTGCAAGGCCATGCAGTGTATCATCATGGACCTCATTAACAGGGACAGTGGCAAACTCCAAATACTTGATCCCACACAGTCTGTCTTTCTCAAGGGGAGGTATGCCAGTGAACTCTGGATGACATCCTTGAGACAGCCAATAAAGGCATGAATGAGGGAAAGATGGTGCACTCAAGCCACCTTGACTTGGCCAAAGCCTTCCACAATATTCCCCACTTGGCCATAGTACATGAACCTTGTCAACTAGGCAGCAATCCATATGTTACTGGATGGGTAGCAAACTGGTTCATTGATATAACCCACATAATCATAATAGTGGTAGCCAACCCAAGCAGTACACTGGTAATGAGTGGCATACCACAGGGATTGGTCTGGGGGCCTCTGGTATATGGGATATATTTCCCTGAGGTGTAGGGCAAAAACAGTAGCCTATGGCAGACCAACTTGGCAGATGCAAGTTGTGAGCAGTCATCAATATCCAAAGTGATGTGCATGTCCCACAACAGGGTCTCACCAAAAAAAAATGATTGCTGCCTGAAACATGGCCTCAAGCTGAATGCCTGCAGATGCATCATCATCCCCATTATTAAGGCTGATGTCCCCACATATTATCACATTAACAACAATGTCCGACATACACAGTCAGTACTGAGGCATTTGGCCACCTAGGTTGATAGCAACTGGAATTCTGTGCACCATGTCAATTCCATTGTACAGAAAGCTTCATAGATGGGCCAACTCAAAAGTAAGGGTTTCTCATCCAGGGACAAAGAAGTCATGTATTCTAAGCTTATAAGGCCAATTATTTTGTACAATGCCCCCTTTGGCATGTACCTCACAAAGCACATGCAGCAGCTGGAGAGACCACAGAGGTTCCTCACCGGGAGATTCCAGGGCCCCAAACACCTGCCGTACACAGATAGGTTAACAGTGTTGTCCCTCTACTCATTTCTGTACAGACTCTTCAGAGGTGACCTCTGTCTGGCATAGAAAGCAATCCAGACCCTGCCATGATGGGACTGCTGCACATCTGGAAGGCAAGGCCCACTTGAACAACCTGTAGGCGCATCATCAACCTGGTCTGTGATATCAATAGGGCTTTTGGGGTGACAGCTACCTGTCCCACAGAATCCCCCATCTGTGGACTACACTCCCTGTTCACATCAAGCCGAGTGCCTCAATATCCCTTGTGAAGTGCTCCCTGTATAAGTGCATGGGAAACAGAAAATACAGCCCTGCAATTCCACCTGTGTCCCTGCTGGACAGGGGGCTCTGAGTGTTAACATGTCTTAATGTGGTCTACACTCTCATCTGCAAGGTTTATAAGGGCTTCAGGCCCAATAGCCTAGTAACCTCATATGAACCTATCAACCTATAACAAATGTCTGTCAATGGTTCACCACATTACTCTGTATTGCCCTGCCACTGACATAGCCAGAAATCACAGTGCTATGTAACATGTACCACAAATATAATGGACATCTCTGCTCAGTAGCATGCACTCTGTACCCACACCAGGATATGGCTTATCAGTTAAGAAGAATACCACACAAGCAGGAGATCCCCAGCCAGTATATCACAGAGTTACTGGACTGTTTACACAGCTTAATCAACTAATCTGCTGTAGCCGCACCTCTCAACCAACCAGATTGGGCAAGAATGTCAATAGTTTTGCTCACAATTTCAGTCTGTGCATCATACATCTTGTATTTTCAAGATAAATCACTGCGATTATCTGAGGATATCTGTCAATACATTTCAGTGTCAGATAACATATATATCAGAAGATGTCTAATGAAACAAACCCTGTTACTCTAGCAACTTTCTACGTTAATAAGAGCAATATTTACAGTATCTCCCTATGTTTGCACCATTGTCCCCCCCATTTTGGCAGGATATCTCCATATTTCTAGCACTAACAGGTATGGCTGTAACACACAAAACACCGGACCCGAGCACAACTATCTCTGGAATGGAGTCCCACTCTTACTATAGAAGGTCATACTAGGCATGCTCATACACTTGGAGAATTACAGCCCATGTTTAAATCCACATCAGAGTATATGACTGTATTGTGCATACATGTCTTTGTATACAGATATCTATGTACACCTTAAATGTCTCTACCCACACCTATCAGACAGGAGTGCCCTCAGCTAGCTGCAGGTGGCCCATATGTGATAATCCACATCAGAGTATATGACTGTATTGTGTATAGATGTCTTTGCATACAGACAGCTATGTACACCTTAAATGTCTCTACCCACACCCGTCAGACAGGAGTACCCTCAGCTAGCTGCAGGTGGCTCATATGTGATATATATGCATCTGTTGCATGTGATACACAGATATATACATGGGCAACATAGAACAATATTTCAAACATATACACACATAGACATGGGGAAGAGAGAGACAGACAGTGATAGAGAGAGAGAGAGGGACACAGGAAGACACATGCAGAGAGTGAGTCATAGACAGGGATACCCTGAAAGGCATAGACTGATGTCCTGCTGTGGACAGTTGCATACCAGTTGAAACCAGTCGTATGTGCCAGCATGAAGGTGAGCCCCATTGTGTAATAGTACTGAGGTAGGGGATCATAATATCACATCACCCGCCTGCGTGTGTGTGTGTGTGTGTGTGTGTGTGTGTGTGTGTGTTTGTAGGTTAAAGTATTATGAGGCCTGTGGGGCCTTACCTGGATGTTCCTCGCCTGTTGACTGTGCCACCCATCTCCACGGCATAGCTTTGTATGGTTTTCTGGGGTGCAGTGGCTGCCCCAAGGTTGGTGAGGAACTCCTCTGTTGGTGTAAGTAGGGGGTGCATAACAGGACCCCCACCTGTGGCTATCTGGTCCATTGCCACAGCTGCAGCCCTTTGCCAGGCATGGTGGAAGAGGTCAGTGGCCTTGTGCCTGACCTGTGCATATGTTCGGCCATGTTGCCTCAGATTGTTCGCAGTGACCACTGGGTCTAACCATAGGGCGGTCCGTTGTTGCAATTACTGTCTTCCCCTCCCAAACATGATCGTGTGATGCAGTCTCATGACATCTACAATTGCTGCAGTCTCAGTGTCTGAGAATGGATGCTGCCGCTGTCGGGATATTCCACCTGAAAGACATGAACAGGGAAACACATCACAGGACTTCATACATTGGGCACTGTTATGTACAGATCCTGAACAGACATGCTTGCTAGCACTATCCACCCCTAACATCCACATCATACCCCTGCAATCTATCAGCATTGTGTGTGTGTGTGGGGGGGGAGTGTCATCATACTGGCATTAGAGCATGCATTGCACTCCTGATCCTGATGTTTCATGTTCCCCTCAATTAGGACCATTAATGTGCATAATCCTCCATTCATCATTCACATCAGACGGGACATGCAGCAGCTAGGGACATCACAGAAGCTCCCTACCAGGGCATACCAGCCCATCAGACATATACCGTACACCTATAGGCTATGAGGACAACCCTCTTCCCGTTGTTATACGTACCCCTCAAGAGTTACCTCACTCTGGTATGCCAGCCAATAACACACTCCACATTGCTGGGACTACGCACGAGCGCGGGTCATGCTTCACTCTGTTAACACACACACACACACACACACACACACACACACACACACACACACACACACACACACACAGCCTCCACCTGGTGTGTGACCTGGACTGGCCCTGATGGCAGCTTGGATGTGTGTCACACACATTCACCATGCAGGGGAATGGGCACCCTGTCCACATTAGGCAGAGTAGGTACCTACACCTTTGCAGGCATAACATGGCCAACTGGATGGTTAACGACACATACATCCTTGGGATACCACCTGTGTCCCTGTTGGATGGGGACATCAGCTGCTGCCTTGCATACATATGGGCTAACATGTGGCCTAGGGATGTGGCTGCTCAGGGCCCACAGCCTAGTAACCTGATATGGTACGTGGAATACCATAAGTGGCCTGCCTGCTGTGACAGACTATGTTGTCATTTGTCCACGCACATCAGTACCATCAACTGCTGGTTATCCCCTATGGGCAGCATTACAGTACCATGTATTCAGCCCTATATCCCACAAATAGGTGAGTGCTCCCACAGATGCATGTGGACATTCCAGGAACATCTGAGCTACACAATAACTGAGATCAGTGCATATGTGTTGTAGGGTGACCTCATCATAGGTGTCCCACTGCCAGACAAATGTGTATTTCTGCACACCAGTTGAACAAAACATGATGTTTGTCCACATAGTTTGGGGAATGTGTCTGTGGTATGCCAGACCCCTGGGGGCACAGTGATGGTACCTGGGTATCAGTTACTGTATCCATTCCCTTACATTGTATGCTCAGTATGTATGCATTGCTGCTGACCCAGTGGCAGCTTCCACTACTACATATAACTTGCTGTTCTGCTGCAGAGGTCACTAGGTATGCCAACTATAGGTGTGAGGCAATCAGATACAGGTGCGGAAAACACATTCACCTAGGCAGAGTATGTCAGGAATGGTCAAGGAGACCTGGACAATCTGTGAAATGACCCTGTATGTCATTTGATCTTTATTATCCCTGTTCCTGCCCTGGCTGCTGAATGTCCCTGGTCCCAGAGGAATGTTTGCATTCACTCTACCACCTATCCTGCACTAAAGGACCTGCCTGGTCTTTAAGGACCCCTTTCATCCAATTCCAGCCATCCCAATGCCTGGCCAAAGATTTCTGCTGCCCCAGTGATTTGTTTTCTTCCCTGTTTCTAACGGATTAAGAAAGTATGCTACACACAAGTCCTACTTCTTCAAGTCTATCTGTTTAATTTACACTTTACCTAGTATAGGTTGTAGACTGTTTCTGTGTAATTTATCCTGTACCAAGTAGAGATAGTATTTAAGCCAATGAGTCAGGAAACCAGCAGCCATACTCCTCTCTATCTGTGTTCCTACTGCCATTTTCCCATACCCCCTGAACCCATTATCTGTTTCACCCCTACCTGCTACCTTTATCACAGTTACCTTGTTGTATACTGCTTTCTGCCCACTAGGTGGCACTCTATGTTAGCCTTAGGCTATAACTATTCCTCCACTTTCCTTAGTTTCTTCTCTGGGTCTTCTCTCAGATTTTTCCCCATGACTAGCTGCTAATCTTCCTGCATTGTCTTGCTGCTCTTATCCCTTTCTCTTCACACCCTCTAGCTCCATTATACCTCTTCTATTTCCTCCCACTCAACTATCCTTTTCTACCGCCAACCTGCTTTACCAATCTCTATTTACCTCTGACCACCTTCACTGCACCTGGAATCTGCTACTCTCTGATTGTCTCTGCTAACTCTTCCTCTACCTGCTCTAACCTAATCCATTCACCCTGCGGGCTCACTCCACTCCCCATACCCTACCCCCAATTCCCAAACACCCCCAGCGCTGTTAGCTTTACACTTCCATAGCCACACCCCTACCCCTCATCTACCTGTCTCTAACTACTTCCACTTAACACCCCTCCCCCAACAACAATTATTCCTTAAAGTTACTTAAAACCTTTACACCCTCCCCCTTACCTGTCCTTACTATAACCTCCTGTTTTTACCAACTAAACTTAACTTCCTTTCATACTGTAACCTTATAATAACTCATATTAAACTTTTTTTTCCTCAGTCCACTCTAGCTCTTACAACTCTCCCACCTTCTGCCACCTTTATTTTCACCTGATACTAGACACCTTTATGTCTACATAATACAAGACACCTTCCTTCATCTCACGCCACCCTTTCCTATTCATCCCGATGGCCTCTAAACATAACTCCATTTACACATACCTTCTACCCTTACCTACTATTCTAACTTTCCTAACTCTAGCATTCTCACTAACCTTCTTTGAACATTTTCTCTGCTTAAACAGCACCACCCTTACCAACAAACTCAACCAGTATCACATATAAATTCCCCCAACCACATTAACATAACCTCTACGTCTAGCTATATACTTCCAAAGTACCATAGAGCTACCCATATCACTTACTTCCATGACAAGAAACCCCCTAGCAACTACTATAAAATCATAAAACTAATACAAAAACCTCAACAACATCCCCTATTAGATGGTGATATCCATCCAAACCCTGGCCCCAATACAAGACTTCCCAGTGACCCACTAAACCAAAAACCCCACACCACCTCTACCCCAACAAGTTCATCTAACTCCCTCCTGATAGCTCACCTTAACATCCGTAGCATTAACAATATAATATCCCACCTACATGCACTCCTAGATGTACACAAATTTGATATCCTCTGTATTACTGAAACTTGGCTTAAACCTTCAACCAAAGACCATGAGATTACCCCCCACCCCAGGATATAACATCCTGAGATATGACCGTATTACCAAAAAGGGTGGGGGGGGTAGCCATGTTTTATAAATCAGAACTCCAAGTGTCGCTCTTTAATGTGCCACTTCCCACAAACTCCATTGCAGAAACCCTTACAGCTAAACTTCAAATCAATAACTATAAATCCATCTAAATAATCTGTTCCTATCTTCCCCCCGGAAACAATATCAGTACACTAGAAAATATACTTAGTAGCCTATCTACCCACCTTTCCCAGGAAACCATTGTGTTAGGCGACTTTAATATAGACTGGGCTACTTGTAGGTCCCCCAATCCCATTAACCACATAAATCGTTATGGTTTCTCACAAATGATAACCACCCCTAATAGAACCCACAAACAAAGTGGTACAGAAACCACCCTAGACTGGATCCTCATAAACAGTCACCCTACTACTTATAAACTAGGAACCCTTCTAGATGACATCAGTGATCATGCTCTAACCTATATAATTAAACAAAAACTTCATTGCCCTAGTGCTACTATTTTCAAAACCTCCCGTTCTAAAAAAAACTTTCATCCTGAGAACTTCCAAACAGAAATGAAGGCATGTGACTGGTCACCACTGCTCCATCTTCAACTTGATGAAGAAGTGACCTACTTTAATACTAAATTCCTTCAAATCCTAGACGACCATGCCCCCTATCGCTCTTCCCGAATAAAGACCAAAACTGTCCCATGGATCACAAAACAAGCTATGCAAAAAATCTGCCTAAGAAATAAAATCTGGGCCAAGTAGAGAGCCTCTAAAAGCCCATCAGATCACCTTTACTTTAAACAATTAAGAAATGCCACCAAAAAAGAAATTCTGCTAGACAAAAAAAAAACTTTTACCTCCACCTCCAACAAACCCACAAACAAAAAACACAAAATTTCTGGTCAGCTATGAACAAACTACTTCAGCCAGGGCACTCCAAGACTCCTACCCCATCAGGAATCACCCACAGTAACCCTAAGCTAATAGGTTCATAGGTTCACAGGTTCATACTAGGTTATCTGCCCTAGGGCATTTATAAAGGATGAGAATAACTGTGCCTCTGTCTAGTAGTGACACAGAGATGACGGATCTCCCATCCACGATTTCTCTTGAATAGAATCAGTGAGGCATGGACTGGGATTCTATTCCAGAGTGAATCTGTCCCTCCAGCACGTCCTATTTATTTCTGTGTTGAGGTTTAAGTCTCTTGCTCTCATGGCTCTGATGGATTTGGATTTTCTGATGTGGAGCATGTCCATTAATTCCAGATTGGACATGGCCTCACAGATCACCTCTGAGTAGGTGGTATGCGACTGAATAGAGCTGGAGTTTTTCAGCAGCATATGACATATGTTTAAGACCCTTTATCCTCTTGGTGAGGTACTTTTGGGGTCTTTCCAACTGCTGCAGGTGTCGGGTGGGATACATCCCAAATGGGGCATTGAATCATTGGCCTGATAAGACACAATGACCTCTCTTGATCTAGATGTGAATCCCTTCATGATAAGGTTGGCAATATAGAAGGTCTTCCTAACCACTTTGGCAATGTGAGTGTCAAATGAGAGGTTACTGTCAACCTGGGTCCCTAGGTCCCTGATTACCTCTTCCATACTTAATGGATTACCACCTATGTGGTAATTTGGTTTTTCCCAAAGGGTATGACTATACATTTTTTGGTGTTCAGCTTAAGGCCATGGCTCTGGCACCAATTATCCATTTCTATGAGGCCTCTCTGAATGATGTTTGTGTCCACTGGAGTATCAATTATGGCACCCAGTTTGCAGTCATAATCCTCCCATGTTTGCCTGTACCTTGGAAAAATAAATGCAACAAGAGGGATCCCAGGACTGAGACTGGCTTAGAGTCTGACATAGCTCCAGCAACTCTGACCCTGTGGGTTCTGTCCTTGAGCCAGTTTGCAACCCATCTTGTGACATATGGGTTTACATTTAAGCTGGTGAGTTTGTCTATGATGGCAAGGTCAAGGTAGGCTGTGTGAACTGCCTTGCCCTCATCAATGGCCTTAGTGACTGTTTCAAAGGTCCCCAATGTCTTTGTTTATGAGTTCCATAATGATCCTCTCCATAGCTTTGCAGACCAGGCTAGAAGCACCACCTTTGTGAAGTGGGATTAAACAGCAGCCTTATGTGTGGGTTTAGTTCCTCTTGAGTTCATGTAGCACACAGCCCAGGACACCATCCGGTCCCATTGATGCTGTGTTTTAGCTTTAGAGAGGGTGGCTCTCACCTGGGCATTTGAGATGTTAGGAGGCTACACTCTGCTGGGATAGTTATTTCTTTTGGGGAGGGAGGAGAAATTTGCACTGAACCTGTCTGCCAGAATGTTGGCAATGTCAGTGGGTTCAGTGTATTTTGTGTCATTTTGGACTAACTCTGAGCATATCTGTGAGTTTCCACCCAGGTTTCTAACATAGCTAAAGAAGGCCTTGTGATTGTCTTTGTGTCTTCGGATGATTTTGCTAGTACTGATCAGAGATGCCTTCTCTGTCATGTAGTAGCTTCCTCCTCCTGTTTTAAAGTTTGTTTATGGCTGGGGTCCACCAGACCCCTGCCTTTGGGGAATGGGTCTTGGTTTTATTTGGAATTGCATGATCCATGCATTCTTGAAGGTGCCCGTAGAAGGCATTTGCAAAGGATTCAGCAGTGTGGGTTGTGGTTTCCACTGGCCCAGGGGCCTTGAAGGATACCACTTCAGTCTTAATGTGAAGTTGGCTTTGAGAAGTTCTTCACTGTGATCTTTTGTGCAGGGGTGGGGCGGGATGTGGATATCCAGTGAGATTAAAGCATTTTGTCCCCATGTTTGTGATGATCAGATTTAGTATATTGTCTCCTCTTGTGGGAATGGTGACTAGTTGTTCCATTGCATTTGAGTTTATGAATTCTAGGAACCTTTGGGCTAGGGTGTTGGGGCTTGAGTAATGTTCCCAGTCTATGTTTGGGTAGTTGAAGTCTCCCAAAATGATGGTATTTGGAGAGACATTCATACTCTCCAGTGTCTTCAGGAAGGCTGATTCCTTTAACAACTACTTTACAGAAGCCATACACACTCTAGCCAATACCCTATCACCCATTAGCTCCCTCCCACCTAATACCACAACAAATCCAGTTCCTTCTTTTCACATACAACCACTACCTACATCCCTCATTTGTAACTTTCAAAAACTCAAGCCATGCACCCCTTCTGCTGACTGTCTACCAGCAGAATACCTGCAAATTGCAGCTGAAGCCATTGCCTACCCTATTTCTATCCTTATTAATAGAACTATTACAGAAAGTAAAATCCCTTTTATATGGAAGGTCTCTCACATCATCCCTTTACATAAAGGTAGGACATCAATTGATATTTCCAACTTTAGACCAGACGCCCTACTCTCTCCTATATCTAAAATAATGGAAAAAATGTATTCACCGACAACTACTTGACCACCTCCTCCACAACAATTTACTTGCTAACTGCCAGCATGGCTTCAGACCATTCCATAGTACTACAACTGCCCTGCTATCCTTCTCTGACTGTATAAACAAAAATTGTAACAATAACTCTCTTTCCTCCGCACTATTTATCGACCTTTCAAAAGCCTTCGATATGGTCAACCATAATCTGCTTATGGAGGTACTAAAAGCCCATTCACTGGATGCACAGGCATTACTCTGGTTTAAATCTTATTTAGACAACTGACAGCAAGCAATCTTTTGGGACAATAAGCTTTCAACTCCCCTCCCTAAAAAACATTGGAGCACCTCAAGGCTCAATCATAGGCCCTCTTCTCATTTCAGTGTTTATTAATGACCTAAATACTAAAATTCCTCAAGCCACCTGCATACAATATGCTGATGATTCAACTTTAATCTGCTCAGCTAGGTCCTCAACCTCACTCCAGACCCTTACCCAAACTATATTTCATACTGTGGAAAATTGGTACATGCAACACTGCCTCCTCCTGAACCTCAAAAAAAAAAACAAAATTATTACTCGTTGTTCCTACTCAAAAATCACCACAAATTCACTTTACAATAACCTCTAACAATGGAACCACCATATCCCCTGATACTACAACCCATCTACTGGGCATAACCATAGACAACAACCTTAGCTATGATGATCATATCAACACTATCATAAAGTCTGTCAACAAAAAACTAGGTTCCCTGTATAGAATCAAACGCTTCCTTACACCAACAGCCAGAACCACTATTGCACAGACCCACCTGATCTCTACCCTGTTCTATGCTTCTGCCATTTATACCAATCTTTCTAAAAACAACCTTAACAAACTTGTCACTAGCTATAATAACATAGCCAGATTCGTCACTGGCAAACCTTTCAGAACCCACCACTGTCTCAACCTCAAACAATTGGGATGGTTAGAACTGCAGCACCAACTACTCTGTCATCAACTTACTATAACATAAAAGATTCTTTACCACCCTAATAATACCCCAATCCTCACTAATCTGACTACCCCTTACATAAACCTTACAACTCTTTGCTCAGCAAATAAGATTCTAGTTTCCACTATTAAATCTAACAACAAAGCTGGGGACTCACTATTCACTAACACAGTGGGAAAAGCCTGGAACCAGCTTCCAAGTGAACTTTCTACACATCTCTTAAAGAAACATCTCAAAGAACATCTTAAAACTCACTGGCTTTGTCCCTGCACAAACCCTGACTGATTTTTCACTTTACCCATTCCTGCTCTCCCTTTTACTTCACTTCTCTACTGTACTATATTGCTCAAACCATTCTCTGTCCTTCTCTACTGTACTATGATTCCTACCTGTACTAACAATTAAGCTAACCTCAAACCATCCTTTGTCCTAAAAAAAAAAAAAAAAAAAAAAAACATTTTTATAATTTTTTTAAATTTATTACTCTTTGTGTTTTTTTCCCTCTCAAATATTGTTTATTATTCTGTATTTGATCTTAGTTCATTCCCCATTAAATAACTCTCTACACATTATTTTTCTCTCTCAAATATTGTTATTATCTGTATTTGATCACAGTTTAATATTTTATATTAATATTGTATAATATCAAATCTGTCTATGCTTGGAGCTTTTCTCCCCGGGCCAATACTTAAAATGGACATCTATCCAGATAGACTAGTCCGGTCAACAAATGTAAATAAATAAATAAATAAAAATATTATCAGACTGAGAGATGCTCAATGATGGTACATGATGTGATATGCCATCTGTATCCACCAGTACATACTGTCAGTGTGTCACGCCTGCACTGGCCCAATCATCAGGGAGCCTAAATACATGCCACTACCACCAGTGAGGGATGTACACAATGGCAGGATGACAAGTACATGCTCATTAAAGTACAATTACCCTTTATAGCACACAGAGGTCACAGTCAGTGTGGGGATCATTTCTCCCTCTCTCTACACAACCCCAATAACACTCCACACTGGCACACCTATGACATTAACATCTCAGCAGAACGGTCAATCCAAAACATCTGTCATCCTCTCTGTCCAACCAGTACTTCGGGTCCCTGGCCAATAGCTGACACACACACTTTGCTATTTGCATTTTGAATCTCACACACACACATACACACACACACACACACACACACACACACACACACACACACACACACACACACACACATGCACACCCCGGTTAAAGACTGGCACAACTTTGCTACCTATGGTCCCTTCAGGCCAGACTTTAATGTATTTTTGACTGCCACTATCCATCTTTGTAACAGCTACTGTAAGGCCCTCAACATAGGCTGACAAATCCTACTGTGTGATGAGCCTATTAGCAAAATGATAAGTGTGACCAAGACTGAGGCTATTGGAGTGAGCTATACAGTGTCACCATGTGCATATGCAAGTACTCTTAGAGCTGACTTAGTGCTATACAGACCAGACACAATGGCAAGGTGTAACTACATGTGACAATAACAAATAAAGGAAAAAGAGAATACTATATCAATGCAATAACTACACAGTTCAGACTCACAGGGATTCATATATGACAACATTGCTGGACAGTCTGCAATACATACAGGAAACGTGTAAAGTACTAGGTGCATAGGTTCACTGGATGATACTAGGCTATTGGCCCAGATGTCCTCATAAGCCTAGCCCAGATGTTTGCCCATCTCCCTTCAAAGTCAGCACATGTTTCCCCCTGTCCAGCTTGGGCACAGATGGGATCCCAGAGGTGTCTTTTGTGTTTCCCATTCAGTCATCCAGCTTCTTCTAAAAGAAGGCTAGAAAGGTACTCTGCTAGACATGGGGAGGGACTGTATTACAGACAGTGTATTGTTTGAGACACAAACCTATCCTGCCAACAAGTACTATTTATGTCACAGACCAGGTGAGGGCCTTGTGTGTGGTTTGCGCGAGTGGGGTTTGTCTTACGGATATGCATAGACTCCATCAAGGCTAGTTTGGAAATGGCCTTGTTAGTCAGATACACATCACCTATTACCAGTCTGTATGACACTGAGTAGAGCAACAGGGCTTTCAGCCTATCTGTACAGGATAGGTGTTGCAGACCCTGGAGTTTCCTGGACAGGAACATCTGTGGTCTCTGCAACCACTGCATGTGTTTGGCAAGGTACATGCCAAATGAGCCATTGTACTCAGTAATGGGTGTGATACGGGAGGAGTACAGGGATGTTATGGCCTCCTGGCTCCTGGGTGACATACCCTTATTTGTGAAGTGGGCCATGTAGACAGCCTTCTGTATAATGTTGCCAACGTGGTGGGAAACTGTCAGGTTGCTATCAATCTTGTTGCACAAGTCGCCTCATGCCTGATTGCATGCTCAGTACATTGTTATTACTGTCATAACTAGTGTGGATGAATCCACCACAACAGGAATAATGATGCATTCTCTGGCATTCAGTTTGAGACAATGCATCTGGCACCAGTCATTAATTTGGGTAAGAGCCTCTTGGAGGATGCTCACATCATTAGGGGGGTGTAAGACAGTGGCCACCTTGCAGTCATCTGTAGACCTGGTCAGCCACAGACCATTGGTTTTGTCTTGCACCTCAGAACAGTATATCCCAAACAGTAGAGGCCCCCAGACCGATCCTTGGGGTACACCGCTCTTTAAGGGTCTACCACTATGGGTGGCTTCCACTACAATGACTGAGTGGGTACTATCATTGAGCTGGTTAGCTACCCATCTGGTAACATTCAGGTTGATGCCTATCTGTGTAGGCTTATGTATTATGGCCAACTAGGGATTATTGTCAGAGGCTTTGGGTAGGTGAAGGTAGGCAGTGTGCACTGTTTTCCCATCATCCATGTGTTTGTTGACCACTTCAAAGCAGTCAACCAGGTTTAACAGGCCTCATCTCCTTTTGACAATATCAAACTATGTTGGTTCAAGCATTCTGAGGTTGCCGATGTCCCTGTTTATAAGGTCCTTGATAATGCCTTCCATGGTCTTGCAGATTAAGCTAGTTAGGCTGATGTGCATATGATTGGCTGGGTCAGTGGATGCTCCACCTTTGTATAGAGGGGTGACAGTGGCTGTCCTCCATGCAGATGGGATAACACTGGTGCTCAGGCTTTGATTGGCTACAGTAGGTAATGGAGCTGAGAGCTCATGCCTGAGTTCATGTAGGATGCAGCCAGGGATGTTATCAGGTCCCATGGGGACTTCAGTTTGTTGCCCTTAAGAGGGCATTACAGATGTGCTCCCTGATGATGAGGGGATGGGGCAGGTGCTGTGCATGTCCTCCTTTACGGATGGGAGGATGGGGGGGTGAGGTTTTCAATTAACCTGTCTGAGGCCGGTTGGCTATATCAATGCGTATGTGTATGTGGTGTTATTGAGCACCAGTACAGAGCAGATTTGTGTGTTGCCTCTGTGATTGCAGACATATGTGAAGAAGGCCTTGTGATTGGCCTTGGTGGATGGATGTGTCCAATTTGGAGTCAAAGTTAGCCTTACAGTAATTTACCTGTGACTTTATTTGGTTGTTCAGACAAAGGTGAGATTGCTTCCAATTTGGCACCTGCTCTTTCTTGGCCCTGTACAGCCAATATTTCCATCTATTATGGAGTTTGTGTATTGCTGCTGTCTACCACAAAGGTTTACTCTACCTTGGGGGAGATGATTCCGTCCAGTCAGGTATTGCTGAGTTCATACAGCTATGACAGTGCTCATATAGATGTTTGGTGTAGGCTTGGACACAAAGTCATGACACAGTTAAACAGTTTTCCAATTTTAACCTAATAATTATCATCAAACTACTAATTATTTCTGTTTAAAGCAATACAACAACCTGTAGTTGTAGACATGTATGCCTGTTTGATGCACTGAAACTAAAAGTACACATTTGTAAAACAAATACAGCATATTGACCTGACATTTTGCAACTCATGTCTGTATGTTTGGGGCTTCCAGCTACTACTATTACTACATACATGTGCACAGATAATACTTGATATACATTTCTGTTCTTTGTCAGTATGGCACACTGTGTTTACACTCTTGCAGCTCAGTCATACCTCTCAACCTGTTAGAGCAACACATCTGGACAGCAAGTCTTGTTGAGACCTATTGTTTAACTTCTTATTTCATATTCTTGCATCCTCCCTTCTGCATTCCATTATATGCTTAATTGTTTGGCATACCTGTTATAGTGGTGCAGAGTTTTCTCACAGTAATGCAGACATGTAGTTCTGTAGTCTCTGTCTGTCTTTACATAGAAAGATTCAGACCTGTTTTGCATAGGCAGCAACTTGCCTTTTGTAGTAATGCTCATGAGCAGGTGATGGCCTGTGCACAAATTGGTGTCTCCCATTTGCTAATTGCATCCAGAACAGCTGTGTTGCCTTTCCATTAGCCAATGGCATGGCAACACACTGCTATAATTAATTCCTTCATGTGGGCCTTGCCCCTTTTCCTTGACTGTAAGGAGAACATTATGGAGGTGTGGCAGGTACAGCATCATGGAGGGTAGGTGGAAATACCTCTTAGAACAAGAAATGTGGAGAAAGCCCAACAAAATGGGGGATAATGTTCTAGAATTAGGGACAGATTGTAAGTATTGGTCTTATACAGTTAGAAAATTCCTAGATTAACAGGGTTTGTCTGGACATGCATTTTCTGCATGATTTGAAGTCTGACAGTGATATGTATATGACATCCCTCTCAACTGTACAGATTTCTGCAGAATGTCCAGAGGTTTGCCTCTTATGTTTGGTCTATTCCTCAGACAATTTTTTGTTTTTGGCAAATCAGTAGGATAATCTGAGGGATGACGTCATTAAATGATAACATCCATTTGTGTTTCAGACTTCATATCCTTCAGAAAAGTTATGTTACAACAAACCCTGTAACTCAGCATCTTTTTCAGTTTACACCATTATTAAAGATATTTCCCTATTTTTGGCCCTCTGTCCCCCAAGTATGTCAGGCTTTGTCCAGATGTTTTACACTAAGAGGTTCAGAGGTATGGTATATCATTATTTTGTGACTTCACTCCTGATATCATCCCAGTGATTTAGCAGAATCCCAGAAATGTTATGAGGCAGTGGCCATAAATATGGCCCCACACCCTGGACATTCTGTAGAAATCTGCATAGTTGAGAGTTAGGTACGTCTAGCTATTGCAAACAGACTGTCAAGATTGTGTAGCAGTGTAGTGTGTAAATGTTTGTTGTGCTAAGTAGGGAGAGGGGCAGATGTGAGTGGCATAGATCCTTTTCTATCTGAATCTGACTGTGCATGTTGCTACATTTGCTGGTGGTCTATCAGGTGTATATGTTTGTAGGAGCAGACTGAGACATGTTCCGTAACACCTCAGGATTCCAAGTACACTGTGTGATTTGGGGCAGTATATGAAGGAGTAGTGTGTGACTGGAAATCAGGATATGTTTGTTCAAACAGTCATTATACTGTAGAGGTCAGTTTGCTTACTGGTATGTTGCTGTGACCGTGGTACAAATGGTCATGGGTAGACAATTTCTCACCGATGTCTGTTTTTCCCTACAGTTACATCCCTGTAGTGCATGATATATTTGCAAATGGATGAGTAATTCCCCAGAGCTGATTAAGTGTAGTGTTGTGTTGGTCTGACTGTAGTTCAGAAGGTGCTGGGTGAAATGGCTGGCAGCTCTCAGTATTTTTTCCCTTCTGTTACATGACTGCACTCATACCTCTCCACTGTCCAAATTTTCATACACTGTGCAGATGTGTGGCTCATAATTTTGGTCCTCATAACTGTTGTGCATTTCTGACAAATCACTGGGTTGATGTGAGCATTGAAGTCACTAAATAATGACAATCATTTGTGTTTCAGACCTGAAATCTATCAGAAAATATATGTTAAAACAAACTGTTATAATCTAGCAACTTTCTAAGCTTATAAAATCCATATTTAAAATATGTCCCTATTTTTTGGCCTTTGCCCCCCCCCACATACACACACACACACACACACACACTTTGTCAGGCTTTGTGCAGATGTCTTGTATGCAGGATGGTCATCCAGAGTTAGGGAAAAAGCTGTGGAATAGGTAATGTTATATATAGCATTATTAATTCCATACGTTTTTCCCTAATGTTGGATGACCATCCTGCATGATATATTTACTGAAGCATTACTGATTCTCACAGCTCATGTTGAGTAGTGGTACCTGCTGTGAATAGAGTGCACAGGGTTCTGGGTTTAAGACTTGCCAGGTATGTGTGTTTTTCCCCTTATATCAAGTGACTGTAATGCATGATATGTTTATAAAAGCATTACAAATTCCCACAGCTCAAATGGTGTAGTGGTATGTTGTTGTGATTGTAGTGCTCAGGGTTCTGGGTATGAGACTTGGGAGGGGTGATTATTTTATTGCTGGGCAGAACAAGTGCTGATTGAGACAGAGTGATTAAAGTACTTTTAAGCAGTTGTAAGCAGGTTTGCATGGTTTTGCTTGAAGCTAAGCATTGCTAAGAGATGCTTAAGTCACCTTAGATTTGCTTAGCGACACTTATTCCAGCTTAAACCCATGCTAATTTTAAATAAAGAAAAGAAAAAAAGGGTGATAAGAAAGTAGTGAAATGGGGGAAAGCAGGGGGTAAAACATTAGGAAAAGCAGCTAGGGATGTGCAGGACAGGTTTAGGAAAGGACCATAGGTCTACATTTCTTCTGCAGCAACAGCTGTGACTAATGTGGGAAATTTGAAATTTCCAGCCTCACACCCCACAGGGAGGGTTGTTGGCAACATACATTTGTAGAGTAATTTGAGGGTAGATTAATTTACATCACTGGACATGGGGGCGAAATGTGAAGCTATGTATTGGACAATGATTTTTTTCTGGGACAGATGCCTTTTTTTTAAGGTGAGAGTGAGATGTTGGGGAAGGGCTGTAGGTGTGTTTGGGGAGGTAGGTTAGGTAGAGAGGCAGCCTGCCCCTCAAGGTGCACCAGACAGCCCTCAATCTGGTTCACCCATCCATCCAAATCTGAGCAGATGGCACTGCACACCATACCCCAGAACTTGTTGCGAGTGACAGGCTCCTCTCCATTCCCATGCCCTGGGGGGAGGGGTCCTGTCCCTGAGGTGGTTCCACCTGAAGGTGGTACAGGACCAGCTGAAGAGGAAGTTTTGGGTTGGGTTCCAGATGTGCTGGGGCCCAATCCACAGCCAGATGAGGCAGGACAAGCAGATCTGCTGGAATCTCCCTTCCCGAACATGCTATGGTGTTGAGGCTTTACAAAATATATTGGTTAGTCATGAATAAAACATTTCAGAATTAGTTATAATAGCATGCATGGGTGTTCCAATTAACCCAAAACAATAGATATGAAACAGTTGCATACAAACAGAATACATGCATAAATGGAACAACAGTAAGCACTGTAACAGCATGCCATTTACATTGATGGGAACAGGCCACCAACAATGGTATTTGAACAAGGTATGTTAATATGCAACCAATTAAATATATGAACAAAAATTGCACACAAGTCAGAACATTAGGTTTTTAGAAAAACATACCCGTAGTATATGAATAATAATTAGTGATGCAGATAAGGGGTGAGGGAAGAGAAAAAAAGTCCATTAACAATTGTATAGGCTTCTATTTTTCACAACAGCACTGATCAGTACTCTACAGGTCTGCCCTCACTTTACATCTACCTATGGCCCATAGCTTCTGTAGTATATATATATATATATATATATATATATATATATATATATATATATATATATATATATCTACCTGTTAAACTGTCAACATTGAATGGTATGGGGCAAACTGTGACAACACTGGGTACATGACTAGAGGGGACTCGTACATGTCAGGGTTACATATATGACAAAGAAAAGGTACCCTGCACTGATGTTATGTAAATGTGCTACTTGCATACTTCACCTGGATTCCTACCTGGGTCCAAGGCTATTGGAAGTAGAGTCCACTAGCCATGACAGCGTAACATTTGAGAGAGATATATTGGGAACAGTGCATGGTATATGTACCTATCCTGCTGTCATTCGTAGGCATCGGGTTGGAAAGTGGAACAGCTGTACATGTTGTATTAGTATACCCTTTATACAGCTACTACAAATATTTCTTTACCTGTAAGACCTGTGGAGAAAATATCTATTAACACTACCTAACTGTTTCTACAAATATGCACACATCTCAGTACCACTTCTTGGATTCAAACCATGTCTAGGTATGCAAAAATGAACAACAAAGCTAGGTCTCATCACAATGAGCTACTGCCTAATACTCTATTGGTTAGGCAGTCTGACCTTGTAATCCTGAGATTCATGCAAGACAGATAGTGTACTGTGTATTAATCCTTTGAAATAACACAATTTGGAAAGCAAAGGTTAACACAAGGCAATGCTGCAGGGGACACAATATAATACATTACACATTACTATTCAGGGTTCAGATCTTAGTGCATAACATATTTCATATTTCATTTATATCTTGTTTTACAGCTCCACAATCTACAGTTTTGAATAACAGCTGGTTCTCAGAACAACCTCAGTTAATGCATGCTGTCAAAGCCATATTTGCTATGAAGAACCTGTACACATTCTATTTCTACAACAGCATACAAGAGTAAACACAACAATTTGTGGTATAAATCTTTTTTTAGTAACATGACATTTTTACTGCATATCCTGTAGATTAATATTAGTCTAACAAACTTTTTTTAATCAGTAGACACAGAACACACTATACTTACTGGCAGTAAACAATGTATTCCTTCTTATTTATTGTACTATATACTGCAAGATAGATCTGTACTCACCAGCCTGTCGGTACAGCCTTGACAGTCTGTCTGCATGGGCCTCCACATTGCTAGCCCTATCCGTTGCAGCTTTAGGGGAAAAAAACAAACATTATGCGTACCTGTCTATCACATACTCAGGCTAGAATTTGGTATGACGATGGATGAGATACTTACAAACTACTGGAGCATTCTGTGCCATAGCATCTTTGAACCACTGGGCCAAGAGCTCCTCCTTCCTATGCTTTAGGTCAGCATAATGATGCTGTACCTACTCACCAGTTCAGGGGATTCCAGTGGCACTGGTGAGGTCATGTGTCAGACAGTGTCAGACCTCCACTTTGTACTGTGAGCTCTGGTACTGGCCCTGCAGCAGTCTATCATCATGGTGACCCCAGACTCCAAAATGCCCCAGCGCTGCACCCAAAAGCATGGTCCCTCTCCAACACGAGGTATGGTTCCTACACAGATCAAACTACAGCAGGTTTTGGCCATATTCCCACCTGTGCAGTTTAAATAAGGCCATATTCCTGCCCTTTGCCGTCACTGGACCATTTTGAAAATGTTGAGCACAGCTTAGCGGTGCACAAATCTGCTAAGCTGAGTTGATCAGTGCATAAAGGGGTACATGTTGAGCAGTGCTTATCAGTGTGCAAATCTGCTTAACTGAGCTGACTGCTGCTTAGAATTAATGTCTAAGCAATGCTCAAACCGACTGAGCAGAGCTAAAACTGCTAAACATTGCACAGTTTTCATTAAAGAAAATGTTTCAGAACTGCAAATTAATTAACCATTACTGACATATAATTAAGTGTATATGATTTACTTTACCTGACTTCCCCCTATGTGCTTTCATTACATTACCCTGGGGTATGACTCTACTATATGGAACACGTGTATTTACATGGGTAATTCTACATGTTTTATCCACTGATACTACAATTTTGGACCAGCAACACTACCCTGGTTAACAAATATCAATTACTACATAATTTAAATGTAAAAATAATTTAACAATGCTTTCCCATGTATAAACGAAGGGCCTGTCTTAGTACTCAAACTGTGAGCTGCTGTATGCAAAGCCGGAACTCTAACCACTACATTATCTTGCCATTGAGGATTTTAACTATACATTTGTATTTAGCTCCTATGAGATGTTTAAGCAATGCTAAGCAGAGGGCCGTGACGTGCAAACCTGCTCAGACATGCTTAAACTTAACTTATAATGGGAAAAAATATTAACACAAGCACTTTAATTACATGTATTACACTAATGCTGATTCATATTTGGTGTCATTCTATCAACTTTCTAAGCCTCTATGAGCAATATCAGGATTGAAGTCACTAAATAATGGCATACATTTGAGTTTCAGACTTATAATCCTTCAGAAACTGTTATGTTAATATAAAGCCTGTTCCTCTATCAACTTTCTAAGTTTATGAGAGCTGTACTTAAAATATATCCCTATTTTTGGACCTTTGTCCCCCCATTTGATTGCTCTTTGCCCGAAATTTGGCACTAAGAAATTTACAGGTATAGCTGTGTATCTGAAGACACACTTGTGCTGTAAAGTACTGGACATCACTTTCACAATACAGGGGGTGTGTGACAGTACTTGTCACACACCCCCTGCATTGCTTCCCATTCACTCTCCAACTTTCATTATCCGCGGACACTGAAAGCATTGTAAAGTACCATACAGCACTTTCACAATGCAGGGGGTGTGTGGCAGTACCTGTCACACACCCCCTGCATTGCTTTCCATTGATGATCATGCTTTCAGTGTCCGCGGACACTGAAAGCATTGTAAAGTGCTGTGCGGCACTTTCACAATGCAGGGAGTGTGTTTCAATTTCGACTAACTCTTTCAATGTCCACAGACACTACTTTACTTTTATTTATTTATTTATTTATTTATCTATTTATTATTTATTTATTTATTTATTTATTTATTGCATTTGTTTACTGGGAAGGTCCACCTAGCCAAAAAGTGAAAGAATATAAGGTGAAGGACCAGAAGAGAAGGCAAGAAATGTGGAAAATGCATAAATACAGTTGCAAGTACAGAAAACTCTTGGAACAACTTCATGTCAATCAGGACCAACTGCAGGATTGGTGAAGGAGATGTGAATTTAAACCAAAAGACAAACAATTAATATTGGTGGCCCAAGACAGTGGACTACATACATGTTGATTTTCAAAGTCCATTGAACATACGGGAGTAACAGACAATTGCAGGTTTTGTAAAACAGAATTGGAAACAGTCACATATCTTGTTGCTGGGTGTGACACACTAATGGCAGAAGGACTGTATACTGAAAGGCATAATAATGTGGAAAGAGTTTTACATTGGGGATTATGCAGACATTATAATATTGAAGTAACTGAGAAGCATTATAGGAAATGATGAAATTATATCACATGGGATCACCCATTACTAACAGTTTAAAACATAGATGCGAGAAAACCAGATATAGTAGTTCATGAAAAGAAGACAAAATTAGCACCGATCATTGAAATTGCTACATCTAGTGACTACAGTCTTACATACAGAAATACACAAAGTTATAATATACCAGGATTTGCAGGCAGAAATGAGGGTAATGTGGAAGTTCCAATAGAAGCAGGAGCAATGGGTCTCATAAAAAAGAATTTACAATCGTACTTAGATTTGTCACTGATACACGTAACTACATACGAATTGCAGAAGGGGTCAGTTCTGGGCACACTGTGGATGCTGCAAAGAGTACTTCTGGCTAACATCAAAGACTGAAACAATACTAATTTCATGAATTTTAATCATACATTGACTTAGGAATGGGATCCATCCCCATCATGTTATTAGATACCCAAAAGATTTGGAGAAATTAAGCTACATCAGAAACCTAGGGCCAAAGAGATAAATTCCATGATTATCTTCTAGTCTCAAATGTAAGGAAGCTGGGAACTTTGTAATTTTTTGTAGTCTCAGGTGTTTGAGAACTCTGTAAACATTGGTTCTGCTGGTGATTGCTTGTGAGTTTTGGGTCTAAGTTGACTTCTAGGAACATGCAAAAAAGGTGCTAATCTACTGGCTTCATCTGAGATGTGAAGATCTTTAGAAATGGGAAGTCTTTAAGCATCTGAGGTGTGGTGCTTTAGTTAACATGGGAATAGTTTGTGGGCATTAATGTTCAGATTGTTGCTCAGTGACCGGGAATAGAGGAGAGAAAAATCTCTTTCAAATAATTTTTGGACTGAAAAGATGGTCAGCCCACATCTAATTGGAAGAATAGTGTCTACATATAAGGGGCCCAATTCCAAAAGATTTGCTATCAGTGTAGGTGACCACCTGCACTGAGAGCAGGGGCTTTGAAATCTTGCCCCAGTATAAGCCTATTTATAAAGAGGCCTTATACCAAAGTAAGTCACTTACACTGAGAATAAGTCTTTTTGAATCAGGGCAGACTTACTTACACTGAGAGCAACTGTTTTGGAATTCTGACCCAAGGTCTGCTGGAAATGTGCAAATCCAAAAGTAAGTCATTGATACACAATGATAAAATAATGGGACTTAAGAATATATTGAGTCACAGGTACGAGTACCAACAGCTTCCTAGATGCAAGTTATAAAAAACTTAGAAGATCCAAGAGAAACAGTTTTCTTCAATATTTACTATGACATTAGCTAAAAGAAGAAATTATTTTTCACAGACTGCATTTACTGTAAAGAACTGCCTGACAAAAAGAAAAAAAAACAGGAAAATTATTAAGAAAAAAAGAGCAATTCATACTTTTGATGCTATTAGTTCATTGACTTTTATGAGCATCGAAACTTGTAATTATACTGGGATCAGAAGCAATTAGTCATCCATGACTGAACCCTTGGCAGGATGGGTTGGTAATGCAATTAAGCCCACCATTAAAATATACTATCTGTATTGTAGTGGAAAGCTACTGTGTGAAGTTTCTAAAACAACAAGTGGATAGTCTACCTGATTTGTCACCTGTGGTGCATATTCTTTGTAAATAGTAAAGAAAACTGTTTCTCTTGGATCTTGTAAGTTTTTCCAGAACTTTCAGAGGTAACAAATTCTCATCACACTTCATAAAAGTTTTAGAGAGGGTGACTGATAAATATCCAGAGAAGTAAAAAGTAAGATGGGCGATGAACAGTTCAGATTCAGATCAGGATGCAGCACAAATGTTCTGATGTTTGCAGTGAGTCAGATAGCTGAGAAGAAGTTAGACATGAGCAAAGAGTCCAACTAGGCATTCCTGGACTTGGATGAAGCATATGACAAGGCCCAAAGAAAGATGATGGAGAAAGCATATGATAAGGTCCCAAGAAAGATGATTTGGGTGGTCCTTTAGTGTTTCAAACTCCCAGAAACATTGGTAAAATTAGTGTAGGCTACGTACAAGGACCATATGTCTCAAGTATGAACAATGTTTGGTCTTACATAGGGGTTCCCAGTGGGAGTGGGTGTGCATTAGACTTCTGAGCCAACTGCTGTTCATGATGGTGATGGACTACAGTAGCAAACAGGTAGGAAAGGACAGATCAACAAAAGTTCTGTATGCAGACGATCTGGCATGACAGGTAGACTTTGAGCAAGAAGATCAGCAAAGTATAGGGGAATGGAATGCAAAATTGAAGGTACATGGGATGAAACTGTGTACAGATAAGACAGTGGTAATGGCAGTAAATGGGGGAAATCAGAAGAAGATGAGAACTGAAAATGAAGGGATAAATTGTGAAACAGGTTAACAGCTTCAAGTATCTGGGAGGGGCAGTTGAGGATAAGGTATTCTGAATGAGGAGATGAAAGCTAGAATGACAGGGGCTGCAGCCAACAAGCACAGAGTGTCAGGGGTAGTGTATGATAGAGGAACGCCAAAGAAGCTGAAAGGTAAAGTGTACAAAATTGTGGTAAAACTAATACTACTGTATGGTACAGAACATGGGTAGTAAAGACAGAGTATTTGCGGAAGCTGTAGACAATGGCGATGAAGTGCCTGAAATGGGTGGCAAGATGCATACTGTGGGACAGACAAAGAAATGAGTATATGAGAGCCAAAGTAGCTCCAATTGCAGAGAAGATCAAAGAGAACAGATTATGGTGGTTTAAGCACATTTGTAGAAAAGCAGAAGACACTCTGGGACAGACAGGAAAAAGGCAAGAGGAAATGAGGGCTTCCAGCAAAGAGGTGGATGGACTGTGTTAGAGAAGACCTGCAACAGTCAGGCATAAGCACTAAATAACGTAGGAGAGTGGCATTGAATAGAGAGAAAGAGAAAGAGAGACAGTTGATCTGATATTAAGACCCCATGTAGAAAAATGGAGAAACTTGAGGGTGTTGATGTTGTGAATATTCTTTGTAAATCAACATAAGGCATTTTGGAAGATCAGTGTATTTAGATTGATTTGTTTGATTCTATCTGAAAAATCTAGAGTTTGGAAAATAATATCTTTATTTTTAATTCAAATTTGATGAGTAAGTAGAACAGGAAAACACTAAATTATATGCATGTATATGCATATATGTAAGAATGAAAATGCCAGTATGTAAGCTCAAAATAGGTTCCATAAGCTTAGTGTTTATGAAAAATGAAATGACATGCTGTTTACAGGAGGGGCACATTGGATGAGTTAGCACAGCTTCTGGTGGATTTGATCAAATGTGACTCTCACATTCAGTTTAGATATACAGTATAGTGTGCAAATAATGAAATCCGTTATGTGATGTGTGACTGCTTTGAGTAGCAGAAAAAAGAAACTGGCTCTAAGGCATAGAGGCATCGCTTGATGCTGTCACTTACGTTCATTTTCAGAGTGTTACCCACATTTGAGATAGGGTATATTTTGCGTAACATGTTTGTGAGAATTTCTAGGAATATCAGCAATGAGGAGAATTTTGAAAAAAAAATCAGATTTCATTTGGTTACTTCACTAATTTAATGCACAATTAACTTGTAAGGGTTAAATCTAAAGGTTTCTGGGATCATGCTTGTTTTATTTAGCAATGCAGAGAATGAGGGCACAGCAGTTAGATGCTTCTGCTTTTACTAGTATCTCAGGCAGATTTTAAATAATCCATGATATATTCCAGTGACACTTGAGATATGAAAAAAGAAATATTTAATCAGTGGCACATGCAAAAGTAGCATCTTAGTCTTACAATTCTACAAATTTATGGTCACATCTATCTGTAGACTTATAAGAAGAAGACATTAGTCTTTTATTGACTTTTTAATTTCACCATCAACTCTTGTTTGATAACCACAAGGCATGAAGAGGAAACTTCAGAAGGATTTTAAAATTGTATGGAAATAGCTTTATAAAAATATGCCGTCCATTAATGTACAAGAAAAAAAGCAAAGCAATACTATCTGACATTGTTAGAAAACTGAATAACATCCTTAACTTCTGCACTTCAGGCAGAATGGGCAGCCATCTTGTAATCATTACTCAACAGAGGTAGCTAGGATTAAGTTTTTATTCAATGAATGCAGAGACACTATTCCAGCAAGGTTTTTACCCAGATTGAAGTCTGATACAAATTATCTAACTTACTGACCACTGAGGAACTGAGGCTAGGCAAGCTATTGCCTTAAATGAACTGTGCTCTAGCTTGGTATACTGCCGTCTTTAACTGCACTTTCCTCTGCACACAATACTGCACTCACCCGATCAGTAGAGAACACAATAGATTCAGATATCTAGCTAACAGGCATGAAAATCACTGATCTACTCTCAACTCTTTGAATCTTCTATATGTTACAGCAACTGCTACTTTATTGCTCAATGCACCCATCTACCCCGTCTTACTAGGCTGCAGTTTAGAAATCAGTCCTGTACCCTTAGAACTCATGACTGTATTCAGCTATAAAGGACCCCATTCACACTTTCTATTTGTGAAAAACTTTCTTGAACATATTTCCAGCTGCTTGGAACAATCTCACAGAGAATATTAGGAATATAAACCTTTTTTACTTTCAAGAAAACACTCCAGAGACATCTGTTCAAAGAAAGTAAATGCTAATTCTATAGAGACATCGGCTAATGATGTGGTGCGTTAATTCTTAGGTTCCACTCTAAAGACAATTCCATTCCTAAATTTTCAGGTTTAGTCTGATTCATACCACCTTAGAACAACAAGCTAAATGCAGATATAATTACAACCCCCACTTTTTGTTGGTATGTTCTTACAACATCCATGCCCTGATGCCTAGTTCATTACATTATAGTAATATCTTTCAGTTCTATAAGCTGTTTATATACAACTGTATATTTATAATTTAAATTTAACTGCTTTTTCATTGACTCCATAGGCAAACTCACCTCTTATTTCCCTAACAACACCCCCCCAACTTAACTGATAACAAAAACTTAACATCCATGAACCCTAAGTCCTCCCCTTTTACTCTCAAATCCATTCCTACCCACACTATAAAAAAGCTCCTACAAAAGTTAAAACCTTGCTCTAATGCCCCAGATGACATTCCATCCAACTTTTTCCAACTAGCTGCTGATGGCATAGCCCTTCCAATCAGCATCCTAATCAATCGCTCCATTCACGAGTCCTATGTACCATACCTCTGAAAAAAGCCTTTATCATCCCCCTCCATAAAGGAGGTACAAACTGTTCAATCTCCAACTGTTGCCCTAGTGCTATCCTATCCCCTATCTCTAAGATACTCAAAAAATGTATTCACCTCCAACTATTACCCTACCTACTGGACAACCAACTCCTAACTCCTTCCCAACATGGGTTTAGACCAGGACATAGCACCCCCACTGCCCTTCTTTCCTTCCTCGAAATCATTAACTCTGCTCGTGACTCTGGGAACATAGTTTCTGCACTCCTCCTCGACTTATCTAAAGCTTTTGACACTGTCTCTCATGTGCTTCTACTTTATAAACTCTCCCATCTTAATCTCTCCTCTTCATCTATCAAATGGTTCTCCAGCTATCTCTCAGCCAGGGAACAAGCTGTAAAATGGAACTACTGCACTTCCTCTTTCCTTCACACCCCAACAGGTGTACCCCAAGGCTCTATTTTGGGTCCATTACTATTTAACATTTTCATCAATGATTTCCACCAAAAGATCCCCAATGCTAAACTAGTGCAATACGCAGATGACTCCACTATCATCTGCTCAGCCAAAACTCTTCCTTTGCTAATAAATTTTATGCAAGAAGCCTTCTCCTCCACTGAGTCCTGGATGCTTGACAATCACCTAGCCCTAAATGCCTCCAAATCTAAAATAATGATCTTTACCCCTTCTAGACATACTGCTGCTGACAAAGCATCCTTCTCTATACTTAGCCTAAACAAAACAACTATTGAAATAGTTCCCCATACAAAACTTCTGGGTGTTCTTATCGATGACCAGTTAAAATCTGATATCCACCTACAAACCAATATTAAAAAGACTCATCAAAAACTTGGTATGCTTTATTGACACGGGCGCTACCTTTCTCTGTCTTCTAGACAACTCCTATCTACCACCTACCTCCTACCTTCCCTTTTGTATGGAGCTCCGCTACTCTCTAACCTCCAATCATCCCTAAAATCTAAACTTTCCTCATGTTATAACAAAATTTCAAAGTTTGCCACAGGATCCAAATTCTCTTCTCACCATTGCAACTCCCTACATGTTCTAAATTGGTTGGAACTCCCAAGCTACCTAAATTTCATTCAACTAACTACAGCACACAAGCTAATTTTCAAACCTTCTAACTGTCCATCACTCTCCTCTTCCCTAAAACTTCACCAGTCACATAGAACACTTAGATCCACAAATCAGAACCTCTTAGAACTTTACAAGCCTTTACACGCACCAGCACAACTTCTACTATCATACTCCCTTGCCAGATTATGGAACTCTCTTCCCCCTTACATTAGAACTACCCCTAACCTACCATCCTTTAAAACCCTACTCCACTCTACTCCCTCTGGGAGTTCTTCTGTACCCTTCCTGCCTGATTCCTGATACCTATCCCTATTCTATTCTACTCTAATCTCTGCCACTGCTTCAATTAATCTCTCTAAAATTCCTTTGCCTAAATACATGTAGTGTATTAAATGAACATAAATTTATTGTTTTTGCTAATATCTTATAAGTGATTGACTCAGCTCATACATTTCAAGATATGTAAAATGTTGTCCTTCTGTATATTGAATGTTAAACTGTTGTTCTTATATGCTGTACTAATAGTCTGTATATTGTCTTTCTGTCTGGAGGTTTCCTCCTCAGGCCTCCATTGAAAATGGGCTACCTTGGCCCAATGGACTTTCCCGGTTAACAAACTGAAATAAATAAATAAATAAATAATGAACTTTGTATATTTAAACATTAGCAATGAATGTATTCTTGTAAGTGCTCTGTAATGTTTTAAATATTCATTGTCACATAGACTACTGATTGTTTGTGTAGTCTTTGTGAAATGCCTTAATGGTAGTATTTACTTTCTTTGCATTCTTAAGTGTGTTTCTTAATTGTTATTGCCTTTGCCACCATGCCCCATGTCATGGCTTAAAAGGGTCTCTAGACATGTTCACCTCACCTAGTTAATGAAGTATACATAAATATACATACATATACATAAAAGGGGTGGGAGGTTGGCTTAAGGTTTAAGGTGTTTAACTTACAGCCACAATATGCAGGGTTTGATTCTCACTTGGGGTAATTGGCTAGACTTAAAATAGCCCAAAGGGGCAGTTAGTCTTGTATGAATCTAAGAAGTTAATAAACATTTTCCATATTGTTATATATAAATAAATTGATAACAAGAATTACCCCAAGTTGCAGGTAAACATACACCTTGGGCATCATGACATATTATCTTGTTTATATAAAACAAAACCTTGTATTTAGCAGAACCTTTATTAAGCCATTACTACTCACTACTGGGATGCTTTGAATAATGAACACACAATATCAGTAGTAATACAAATAAAAAGAGCCAATATCTTTCTCACCATCCACTGTAGTTCAAACTATTTTATCCACTTCTCAAACAAATATACCTTTTGATCACAGGTTATATTCAGAGTTTGATAATGAAGTGCATCTTTTTAACTTCTACTCTATCCATTTCAGTTTCATATTCTATTTTCTATCAAATGATCAAACAAAGCTATATTCTACTCCCAAGTATTCAGCTTATCCATTTACTTCTCTCCCTCATTGGTTGGGGTTTTAACTATTTACAGAGTAACTAATAGCAGTATACCTGTGGCAGCATATTTTCATCTCACCAGTCTGATTGCAGATGGTATGATCTGTAATAGATGGGAAAGAAAGGTAGCTGATTTTTCATCACAAAGTAAAATCAATATGCCTTAACAAAAAATGCCATGCTAAATTTAATTTTAGGACACCTTTCCAATATAACTCTATGCCAGCTGGCTGTAGCCCCTCTAATTCTAGTTTTGACCTCCTCATTCATACTTCCCTTCTCCTCAACCACCCCTCCCAGATACTTGAATCTGTTAATCTGTTCTACTGTTTTGCCTTTTATTTTAAATCTTAGCTTCTGATTTCCTCATTTGCTACCATTACAACAGTGTTATCTGTACTCAGTTTCATCCTCTGTGTTTTAATTTGCATTCTGTCACTATTATTTGCTGAAAGTTCTTGTTCAGAGTCTGTCTATAATACCACATCATCTGCATACAGCATCTCTGAATGTCCCCTCTGATTTCTTTCCTAATGTAGTCCATCAGCAGTATGAACAGAAGTGAATTCAAAGCTGAAGCCTGACGCACACTCACTCCCATTGGGAACCACTGTGTGAGTCTGAACACTGTTCGTACTTGTGTCATTGGGTCCTTGCCCATAGTCTGCACTAATTCTACAATGTTTCTGATACTTTAAATCATCACAGAACTGCTCTAATTAGCTTTCTTGGGACCTTGACATATGCTTTATCCTGGTCTAGGAAAGCCTGGGTCAACTCTTTCCTTATTTCTAGTTTCTTCTCAACTATCTGTCAAAATGTAAACATCTCATCAGTTGGTCTGTATCCTGATCTGAATCTGAATTGCTCATCTCCCATCTTATGTCTACTACTATTTGTGTATTCATTTATCAATCACATTCTCCAGAACCTTGATGCAATGTGCTCTCTGGGTACTCTGTGGAGCTATTTCTCTCCAACTCATCTAACATCTTGATCATAGTGGCTTTGATCTCATCTGAGAGCTACTTTTTCCCTGACTTCATTTTCTTTACTGCTGTTTTTCCTTATTCTAGGGTTAACGCTCCTTCCTCTTTCATTGTAACCTGTGACTAGTCTACTACAGCTTCTGTGGGTATTTCTTCATTAAGAAGCTTCTGGAAGTACTTCTTCCATCTGTCTTTGATGTTCTGTGGACTGACGAGCAATCTGTTGCTTGAATTCCTTATGAAGGGTGTCTAATGATTATCTTTCTTATCTTTTTGTCTTTGCCTTGAAAAGTGAAAACTTTTGTCTGTGCCTTTAATTGAGTTATTTTATAGAAGCTGGTAGAAAAACCTCAATACATTGTTCTTTGCTTTTGCAACTGTTCTTTCATCCTTTTTTTGATCCAGCCAGTATTCCTTCTTAACCTGGTCAGTCTTTTCTATCTCCCACTTTATCCTACACTCCTCCTTTCTTTTGATGACTACCTGGACTTCTGCTTTTACAAGCTGGCCAGGCTTAATACCATTATTCTTTAAAATTTCTTACTTAGTAGACTTCTAATCTAAAAAGTAATTCTTTAGCTATACAAACATATCATTTTCGAAGCACAGGTTGTATTGGAAACATCAGTTCACTGTCTCATT
>NC_056739.1:950869598-950999598 GCF_019279795.1 Protopterus annectens | reverse complement strand
TCCTGCTGTTAGAAATGTTAACACATGGAATATAGTTAACCAAAATACATGGAGACTCTGTACTGTTGGTTCTGAGGAGTGATATGAGGATTTCTGAATTGTTAAAGTTTGAGATTTACATTGGGAATATGGTCATTTCTAACCAGTTTTTGTAGATACTCAATACCATCCGCAGGCCTGTTTTTCCTGTCAATTCTAAGTATATTAAATCCAGGAAAACTGACTTCATTATCTTATATATCTTTCTTTAACCAGGTTTCAATAGTATGGATTGTATCAGGGGGTTGAGTAGCTAAATATGCATAAATATATAGGATTTTATTAAATATACTTATTCATGTTTATAAACATGAGTTTGGCTTCAGATGTAGATTGAGAAGTAGATCTAGAAATATTTGTATTTGTGTTGGCTGGCTTGTTTGCTGCTGTTTATTTGGGCCAATGATTGGGAAGAATGCCACTGCTGATTTTCTCAGTATAATTATTGTGTATTAGAGAATGGGCAAACTGTACATCAGTACCCTGATTGGAGAACAAATGTACTCCAGCTGGGTATTAATGTACAAGTAATGCCCGCTGAAAGATGAATCCACCTCTTCATGGCAGCACATCAAGCTGCCGTGGACCTTGGACCGAAAAAAAAAAATAACGACTGCCATTATTTTATACTCACTAAGCAGGGTTTTTGTTGTTTGTGACTGTAAAACAATGAAGAAATAAATTAAAATTAAAAAATGTATGTGTATGATATGTTTATGTCTGTATGTGAGAGTGTATGTGTGTGTGTATGAGAGAGAGAGAGAGAGAGATCGAGCCATTATCTTACACTCACTAAGTATCTCTTTTGTTGTTTAGGGAGTGTAAAATAAATTAAATCGAAAAAGTGTGCGTGTGTGTTTCTGTTTCTGTCTGTGTATGTGAGTAAATGTGTGCATAAAAGCAGAACAGACTGTGTGTGTGTGTGTGTGTGTGTGTGTGTGTGTGTGTGTGTGTGTGTGTGTGTGTGTGTGTGTGTGTGTGAGAGACAGAGTAAGAGTGACAGCATTCTGAAGGATATGAAGTATGAAACAAATATCTGCCATTATTTAATGACTTCAATCCCCAGTGATTAGCCAGAAAACTACACATTTTATGAGGATGGGACCAAACATATGAGCCAAGAATCTGGACATTCTGCAAAAATCTGCACAGTTGAAAGAAATGCTCTGTTGACTCTTAGCTCAAAATATCTGGATAGACCTAAAATAAACTGTGGGCAAAGGCTCAAAATAGGAACACATTTTACTTGATTATTAGGATTTGTGTTAGCATACATTTTCTGAAACAGAGGTGTGCGTGAAAGACTGAGTGAGAGTGGCATTAAAAAGGTTTGCATACCTATGGGCCTTTCAGCTGAAGAAATCTGGATAAAGCCTAAAATAAAGAGGGAAAAAGGCTCACAAATAGGAACAGATTTTAATTACTGCTCTTATAAAATTACAATCTTGCTTAATTAAAAGGACTTATGTTAGTATAAATTTTCTGAAGAAAATAATAGCCTGAAATTCAAATGTATGTCATTATTTAGTAATCTCCAATTTAGTAATCTCCAATGGCTAGCAACAAACCAAATGTATCAGGAGTAAGGGATCAAAAAATAAAGTAAATGCCTCAATATTTTGGATGTAAAATGCTTCCTCCAGCACCATTAACATATATTACAACAAGTTTGAAACATTAGGTGGAAGAAGTATTTTATATTAAAAATATATTTAAAAAATAATATAGTACTTAAAAAAATAAGTAAGTAAAACATGACAATTATACAGAAAGCCCTTTCTCTAAGTGCAATAATGGCCTTCAGCATGTGTGTTAATGTGTAATTAATGCCCTCCAGGGGTGCAGAGGCCCTCTGCCAGGGATTAACTACACATTAACACACACCCTGAAGGGCAATATTGCTTGTTTAAAGTGTGAAGCCATTTACATTTTAGCTTAGGTTTTATGGTAATTTCTGTTAGCAAGGACTTTGACTTGATTTATCTGTAGTTGAAAAGACCAGAGAATGCAGAAAGTTGAAGTAAGGTGATATTTTTGGGTAGATCTAAAGTGAGTTATGGTGTGGTAAATGCAGGTTATTAGGGGTAATATTTATCAGTAGAGGAGACATATGATAGCCAGTGAGGATGGTTAGTGCAGTCAGTTCACACAAAATAGAATATTGTTTAGAAACATTGTTGGTAGTGGTGGTAACAGAGTTAAATTAAAATTAGCCTGTATTATATGACTGGAAATTGATGGGAAAAGTGGAGGAGGGAGGATTGATAAATATTTCCTTAGAAGTACTGTCGTAGAGAGGGTCTGAGGGATTGGATAAAGTAAAGAGCAGTATGGAAGATAGAGAGAGGGTGTTTTGAATGATGCTAAATGTTAGCCATACTAGGCTATTGATCCATGAGAATCTTTAAACACCTGGCAATACAATCCCAGAAAGTTAATAGCTGTGATATTTTAAGTACAAAGAATCCATAGATGAGCAGAAAATTTACTTGCTACCCTTATCCATGAGGGACAATGTTTGCCAGACCACTGGTAAATTTGCAGCTGCCCATCCATTCACCCTAATTTAATTTGAATGGTGTAAGAAAAGTACTTTGCTTCATGTGGAGAAGAAGATGATTCCAAAGAAGTAGTATTCCCCACAACATGTATCTACCCTGCCAACATGCTCTGTTTATGCTGCAAGCAAGAATGTGAGAGAATTGGGTGTTGGGATTTGTTTACTACATGATAGTTTGGTTGGATAAGGATAGTGCATTGGCCCTTCCAATTTTGCCTTTTTTTTGACAATATGGGAGGTATAATGATTGTGGGCCCGCAATGTGTGGCTCTGCTACCATTAGAGATTTTGCAAGAGGAAGGTGGTGGATTGGTCCATGCACTGGGAGTTGAGACACATGGACATATGGCTAGCTACTATGATTGACAGCTTCACTGTGGGTGCCAAAGGGAATAAGATAGTGGAAGAAGGTGTTGGAGTATATTGGGTCTTTAATACAGTAAGATGTGCATATGCAGAGTGTAGATTCATGCATGCTTGTTTAAAGTGTGCAGGCATCCACCCCTTGCTGCAGTGTGGAAGGTGCAAGGGTAATTCAGCTGGGCAAACATAATCTTTTTCTAGCTAGAGCAGGTTAGTGGGATCAGCTCAGAGGTTACAAGGGGTGCATGGCAGAGGTACTTTTATGGCCAGAGAGAGTGGGGCATTTCAAAGGGCAAGAGAATGACTTTGGGACACATTCTCCTATTAAGGTGCATGTCTTGCAGGACATGCTGTAGCAGTACCCACAGGCAGTAGTGCCTCGGGAATTGATTGAGGGATTTTTTCAATGGGATTTTCTATTAAGTCTCAGTTGGTGGGTGATAACACAGTTGGAAAAATTTGAAATCAGTGCAGGCAAGGGAGGATAGTTTGGAGGGTCTAGTGGAGAAGGAGCACCTGATAGGCCAGTTATTGGGTCTGTTTGATAGCACCCCATTCTTCAGTTTTAAGGTTTTGCCATTGGAGTTGGTACCTAAAAAGAAGCCAGTGGAAGGAGAATTTTGACTGATTCATCATTTGTCTCACCCTGAAGGGAATGCTGCCAGTGAATTTATTTCAGTGGACTAGGCTAAGTAGAGTTATGCATCATTGGTTGATGTGGTATGATTCATTAGGGGGTTTAGAGATCCATGGTTGGTTAAGGTGGACATTGAGTCTGCTTTTTGTCTTCTGCCAATTAGGGAGAAGGATTGGCCATTGCTGGGCATGGTGATGAGAGGTAGGTTTTACTTTGACAAGGTCATGCCGATGGGTTGTTCCGCAGCCTGTTCCACTTTTGAGAAATTTAGCATGGCTCTACATTGGATCTGTCAGCAGCAGGTGGATAGTCGCAGGGCAGTGCATTACTTGGATGACGTTTTGTTTGTGGGTAAGGGCCATGATGGGGCTGTGGTAGCTAAGCGTGAGTTTTTGGGAAAGTGTGAGGAACTGTGGGGGTACTGCTGTCCACCCACAAACTGGAGGGTCTGGCGAAGGCATTAGATTTTTTGGACTTGCTGTTGGATGTGAAACGTAGCTGGTTTCATTTGCCTGGGGGGGGGGGGTAACCAGATTAAAAGGGAAGATAGCTTGTCTGAAAGCTAGGGACAAGGTGCGGGTGAAGGATGTTATGGAACATTAGGACTTCTGAATTTTCCCTGTTGGGCTGTCTTCCCAGGGCATACTTTTTGTAGGTCTGTGGCCTTTTTGTTGAAGGGGAGAAGAAGTAAGCATCATTGGGTGAGAATTGGCAAATTAACTCGTGAAGATTTAACTTTGTGGTTGGAGCAATTTAATGGTGTAACGTTTTGGCAGTTGGATTGGGTAGGGCAATGAGACTTACAGTGTTCACTGACATGGCATGGGGTATTGGTATGGGGCGTTTTTTGGGGGTGAGTGGTTTGCATTTCCATGGAGAGCTGAGTGGCAGGATGAGTGGAAGTGGGATGTTGCATTTTTTGGAATTAATGCTGATTTGGGTGGCATTGGTAGTGTGGCAGGAATGGCTGAGGAACAGGAGAGTAGTTTTTAATTCTGACAATATTGCAGTGGTGTGGGTTTTACAGGTTAAGACGCCTAACCTGGAGCATTTATTGTTGGTTTTACGTAAGTTAGTTTTACAGTTTGTTGATCAATTTTTCCTTTACAGGTGTGCATGTAGTGGGTGTTAAGAATGAGATTGCTGATAGCTTGTCTTGCTTTCAGTTTTCCAGGTTCCGGCAATTGTTCCCAATGGCAGCAGAGGAGCTGGTGGCAGTGCCATTTGAGGTGTGGAGAACTGGGATGCAGTGATCAGAAAGTTGGTGGAATGGTCTTGGGCAGTGTCCACCAGGGAGTCATATGGTAAAGCATTGTATGATTTTGATAGTTTTATTTTGCATTTACAGGAGGAGGAGGGTGTTTGGTCAGAAGAGTTGTTGTTGTGATATTTAGCTTGGGCTAGGGCATGGGGTAAGGCAGTTAAATCAGTTAAGATGGACTTGGCGGCAATTCAGTGTGTTTGCTTGTGTGGAGAGGCTGAGGGATTTCACAAAATCCTAGACAGTGAGGTGGGTGTTGAAGGGATGGGGGTAGGGAGGAAGGTCTGCACTGGGATAAGCATTGGCCAGTAACAAGGCTGATTTTGAAGGTCTTGTTGTGCGGTTTAGCTATGTTAAGCAGGGAATTGGTTGATTATGTTGTGTGGGTGACCTTGAGTGTATGGATGTACTTTGGGGATATTAGGGTATAGGATATTTTGGGGTCACTGGTTTGGGAGGACGTTATGTTGCTGCCTGGGGTAGTTCACATTTTGTTAAGGACATCTAAGACAGATCAGGTTGGCAGGGGCATGCAAATCATTTTACTGAAGGACAGGTTGGAGCAGATGTGTCTGGTGGTTTGGCTGAGGAAATTGCTAGCATCCCATAAGGGGAGCCTGCAGGATTTGGTTTTCCAGTCAAAAGTGGGTAAGGTGATAACAGAGAGACAGTTGATTTCAGTGATGAGAAGGTCACTCCATTGTATGGGTTTCGATGGAGACAGGTTTCTACTCATTCTCTTAGGATGGGTAGGGCTTTTGATTTAGCAAGGGAGGGTAGCTCGACTGAGGTCATTAAGAGGGTGAGGTGATGGTCTTCCAGTACCTTTTTGACATATTACATAGGGTATGGTGTTTGTGTTTCTAAGTTAATTAAGTTTTTTTTTTTTTTTTAGGCAATAGGATTTGCATCATAGATCACTCATACATTTACTGGGCAATGAAGAGAGTTCCTGTTAAGAGTAATGGTTCTGAGTTGGGTTTGCTTCAGTTCGGGTGGAAAGTCACATGGCATGACATTAGAGGACTTAGGTGGAGCCAGCTGTTGCAGGTATTTACAGCGATACAAGCTCAGATTGGCCTTCCTCAGGTTTTGTTGGTGCACTTAGCAAGTAACGATTCGGGTTTAACTCCAAAGCGGTAGTTGGTTTACCAGGATAAGGGAGGATCTGCTTGCATTAAGGACGTTGTACCCAAGTGTTTGCTTAGAGTGGTCAGAAATTATACCCCATTTGTCTTGGTGGAATGCTAAGAAGTTTTCAGCAGTGTAATGGGTGCAGAGGTTTGTGAATTTTTAGGTTGGCAAGGCAGTTGGTGTGATGGGGATGCAGACCATAGACCATAAGGAAATAAAACGACAATACCCAATGGACCAAACAAAGGCAAAGGCACATACAAAACTTTTATTTCCACTCTCTAGCACTTCGGTGCAACCACCTTCCAGGAGTTACAAACAACATTTGACACTCTTCATACATTTATATAAAAAAACTTCTTCAATTAACTTTCAATTAAGAGTCAATTACACTAATTAAAAACTTATTTTCCATATTAAAGCAAACATGGATACAAGACCATAAGGAGTTTGCTGACAGGGATCCTATGTGGTCCAGGGATGATGGAGTGCACTTCAGTGATTTTGGTTTAGATTTATTTAATTTGAATTTGGGATTGTTTTTGCAGGAGTTGGCTAAAGGTTGGTGTTAGGAGGGGGAACAGCCTGGGTCAAGCTGGTGGGCAGAGAAGAGGGGCATGCTTGTCCCTCTTCAATTCCCCCACTGGTATGCATTTTGGAGTTAGGAAGCCTGGAGTGGTGAAAGTGAGTGGTTGGATGCTGCTTGCACCTGGTGGTTTGGATGGAAGTGAGGATTTGGGATGAAGGTGAGTGGTTGGATGCTGACTGATATATAAGATTAAGTGAGCAAGTTGAGGACGCTGCTTATTTGGGAAGGGTGAGGGTTGGTACAATGCCTGATGGCTGGTCAAGTGATGTTTTCTTGATATGCAAAGAATATGAAGTTATGAATAGTAAAGTTATGATGCAATGGTTTTATATGTTTGACTCAATAAAGGTTGTCAGGGTCTTTTGGTGTTTTGTTTGTTTGTTTATTAAAGTGGAACATGACAAATTATGCTTGAAACAGACAAATTTGTCATGGGACATCTTTAGTGGGGCAGGTGTAGATGAGTATTTAAGGGAAGGATGGGCTTGGAAGGGTTGGACAGACAAGGCAAGCTGTATAGATGTAGGTAGTGTGAGGAAGGGTTCATTTCTAGAGGGATGGAGGCAGGAAGTGAAATAAGCAAGGGGTGGGAATTAGGGTAATTTTGATTATTGGAAACTGGTTAGGGAGCACATTTTGGCGTGATCTTGTTACCCACTCAGCCTTCCCATGTTTATTGAGTTACTATGATGGTCTTAGTTAGCAGTGGTGCAATGGTAGAGACGAGGGGCAGGCTTTTTCCTCTTCTGTTCCTCCTCTGGTGTGCATTTTGGAGTAAGGAAGCCTGGAGTGGTGAAAGTGAATTGTTGGACGCTGCTTGCACCTGGTGGTTTGGATGGAAGTGAGGATATGGGACGAAAGCAAGCAGATGGAGATTGCCTGACATGTAAGAATAAGTGAGTGGATGGAGAACGCTGCTTATTCGGGATAGGTGAGTGCTGGTATGCTGCCCTGATGGATGGTCAAGTGATGTTTTCTTGATAAGCAAAGCATATGAAGTTATGAATAATAAAGTTATGATGCAATGGTTTATATGTTTGACTCAATAAAGGTCATTAAAGGTCTTTTGGTGTTTTTTTTGTTTATTAAAGTGGAAATTGACAATGGCAGTTTATACACAATATATAACAAGCATTTTAGCGGCTTTTAAGGACTTATCATTACAAGGACTAATATCATGAAAATGGCAAATAGCAAAAAAGGAAAACATTGAAGAGGTGACATTTCAAACTGACAAAACAAATCAGCATATCTTAAATTTCAGCTTAAAACAATACAATTATGAATATAAAAATGTCATCATCTTCACTTGTATTGAAAAAGCTGTCTTATACTGCTAATAATTTTCACCAACAGAACACTATACAAAAACAAATGAAATGTAAAGTGCATCTGTACCATTACCAAACACTACGGGTATGAGCATCAGAATGGTGAAATATTAAAAATGAATTCAACGTGAATGTAGGAAAATATATACTGACTTTGAGGTTGTAGTTTCTTGAAGTCTTCTCCCTTTTCTGAAGTATGTTTATGTTGAAGTTAATATATATTCTGAGTAGGATGGGGTGAAGCCTCCCCTGCAAAAGATGTTTTACTTATGGGACAGCACATATTTAAATTTATGGCTTTGGTGTCAGAATGACAGTTTTATTTTCATTCTGCCAGTGTTTGAAAGCACTGCATTATGCTTCTCATTTGGAGATAAAAATACTGAGGTTTAAAACATGGTTCCTGATGCTGTCTGTCATCACAGTGCAGTACTAAAACCTTATATTACACTTCTTATGACCCACTCTTACTTACTGGATCTCAGGAAGGAAAGCTGGTCAAGGTTATCCAAAAAAAAAAAAAACATGCCAGCAACAGAACAGCAGGTGTAAGACTTCTGAAGGAGCATATATAAATAGTCTGCATTGCATGAATTTCATTGCAGCGTGAAGAACCTATGACACTGTTGAAAAATTAAATCTCCTGTCATAACTCATATGTCCAGAAAAAAGGCAGTTGGATCCCATGTACATCTACTTTTAAGCAACACACAGATATCTTTCTGCCTTGATGAGGATGCATGTTGCCAGTGAGATATATGAGAATTGCACAGGTGGGAAAATTAACAGTCTTCCCAAGTGGCTGGAGAATCAATGACCTTAGAATGGATGAGAGGAGGGGGAGCCCTGGCATTATAAATATCCACTGTTTTAAATAGTTTATATTGCTACTGCCCCCATACAAGGATGCCATAAAAGTAGCATCAGCCTATGTCTCATATGGCAAGTGAAAATAATGTACTTGTTTAACCTTACATTCCTCCACATACCCAAGGGCACCCTAAAAGTAACATCTGCTCAACATGCTAGTTCTATTATATAAGTGATAAAAATTAGATAAATATATTCAATGATAGATATGCATGTATTAATGACAGCTACAGCAATGCTGACAGTGTAGTGGCAATATTAAAACCATCGTCTGTTCTAAGTAGTGTGTGGAAAGGAGTCATCAATTTCATTTTACAGACACCTCATGAATCAGTCTAAACTGGACCCTCTGGAATAAATGGAATAGTTATGTGTAGCATTAAAGAAACAAGAAGATAATGAGGATGCAGAATTGATTAATAATGTTATAGCCATAAAACAACTGCATTGAGAAAGTCTGCAATCTCAAAAAATATTATTAGATGGAATGAATGAATGAATGAATGTTGTGTTGTGTCTTTCGGCTTTTCCTGGTTAGGGGTCGCCACAGCGGAAATCCGGTCTGCTAATGACTGGTAGTTGATTTTTACATGCCGAGTTACCAGCCCTGATGCACAACCTTCAATGAAGGTACACCCATTCACGCATGTCCCCACGCAGAAGACGCTCTAGCTGAGAATCGAACCGGACAGTGTCTTACTGTGAGGTGACAACACTACCGCAGCACCACCACTGATTAATTAAACAAAATGAATATAGACTTTACAGTATGCTTCTCATGTTAACACCTGACTTATACCTGTTCTGATTGTGGTCTAAAATGCCTACAAAGAAGTGTTTGGCAGCACTCTGTCACCAAATTTTTTTTGCATATTCAGATCTTACAAAGGCCTTAGGAAGTATTAATGAAACTACTCTGTAAATAACAGAGTTATAAACAGGCAGTATGCACATATGTTAAATGTACTGGCACATAGAAAGCGCATGACTTGGAAGTAAAAGTAGTGGAACTGAAACATGGCAGGAGAAGTTAATGATTACATGTTATCACACAGGCTTACACATTTCTAGAATAGTTCCTGCATAATTCTATTAAGTTAGTGTCTGTAAATTTCATAGGACAGGTAACAAGTCAACAGTAGGAAATGGAATGCTCAATGGGCAGTCTGAGCAATGAAAAGTTCCTAAATAAAACTTTGCACTGTATGTCTTCAGTCATGATAAAGTCAGAGAGAGGGAGGGAGAAACATAAATACAGACTGTAATCACAAAGAATATTCATCTATTATAATGAAATATCTCTGACTGCTCTATTCCCTTATAAATAGAAAGAAAAGGATCCTATGAGACTACCTTAAAAATGAAAATATAATCTAATGAACATCTTCACATCAAATATTATACCTTTTCCAAATGTCTGCCTCAACTTCATACACCAAAATTTTAAATGTAATAAAAATATAGCACAATTGTACTTAGGTACAAATAAGTAATGCACATACAGAAATGTCCCTTATGAATATTCAGTGAACTGAATTAAATGTTGTTTAATTAGAAATTACCTACAAATGTATTTGCATGTTATTTCTAGTCAATTATTTCAACCACTTACACTTCAGCTGTTAATAAAGTGCGTATATGTCTTGAAGGCACATTTTTTGTGTGAAAGAAATTATCCAGATCTAAATTGCAAATAGTTTAGATATGCCAGCTAATATTAATGTAGTGTTAGGGAGGTACTGTGGAAAAGTGAAAGCAAATTCACTCAGAGGCAGATGTGATAATATAAAAATGTAAGCATAATACTTCCACACGATTTGTGAAAAAAAAACTTTCTTAAGCTTCTGTTTAATAGGATACTTTACTAATTCATTTTTATTTTATTGAGATCTTCACAGAAGATAAAGTTAGTCATGTACACAGGGGATATGCATAATGTGTAGTACATATAGTGTCTCAGAATTTTAAACTAAAGACTAAGGTATGCAATTAAAGATAATTTCATTAAGTAAACAGGTGGCTTTATGTATCTCAAGCTTACCAATAGTAACAGGTTGCATAATATATCGGATCATTTCCTGCTTCTTCTTCTTTAAATTGCTTTAAAATATATATATAAACATGATAGTATGTACAGTGTGAGATTATTAATGATTTTGAGTGAGATAAACAGTAAAAATTATTATGAAGTAACATGTGCATGGACGTTAAATCATCCACAATTGCAGATGCCTTGAAAAATCGTTACAGACAAGAATACCAAAGAACATTCTCAGGGTTTCCAAAGTCATTTTCCAAAGAACATAATTAAAAATCATTAATTCAGTTACAGTTTCTGTCAGTATCATGGGCAGGCTGCTGTAATGTTTTGCAAGATAAATGGTGTAATACCCCCCCCCCCCAAAAAAAAAAAATAGCTTGTAGACCAATAAAATAGGAAAGGCTAGAAAGAAAAGCAGCAAGCAAGCTTAGAGATAACTAAGATGCTTTACCACTTTCTTAACAGGAGAACAAAATATTGTATTCTTTAAGTGGATTTCTAGCATGTGTGTTAATACTACTGCAGTGATCTAAAGTATAATTATTTACAAGTATCTGTTGACCTGCTTCATAAAGTAATAAAAATATTTAACAAGAGATGCCAATAATTCCTTTCTAATACTCGTGTATTAATTATCTTTAGAATACACGTACCACATGTAACTGCGTGTCTGCATTTTATGTAACTTGTAGTTAAATGCATTTGCATTGAAGAAAATATTTTGAGACCACTGAAGACAAACACAACTTACATTAAATTCCAGGTTATAATTTATGGAAAGTAAATAGTACAAGCATCCTCATAGTTCAGCAATTAAAATCAAATTGTTACAGCTGTTAATGCCTCAAGCAAAGAAAAAGAGGAATAGTCTCATGTATGCCTTATTTTAGGTATTTGCTACTGGTTTATGATATTTATAGATCAGTTTTTCATTATTTCTCACAGTCCGAAGGAATCTCTTGCAGAAGAAAATGTTTACTTGGAATGATGTTTGATATAAAAAAAAGCTGACTCATTCCTGGTTTGGTTTATTGTAGGTTTATTTGTGTTAAGTATGCATGTTGGGTATTATTCAGTCCTTAGTCCTAGCTAGTTCATTACATTTCAAAGTTATATATTATATGTAATAAGTATATTAGCTGGCGCTGGAAGACTCCTTCCAGTTATGGCAATTGTTGGCATCATTAGACAAGACATTTGTGGATAGCATATACAACAGACAAATGAATTGTAAAACTTGGACAAAACAAGAGTCATAATTCTATTAATATGTAAGTGCTGCAGTTTGATGGCAGTACTCTCTCAGTACCAAGGAGAGTATTTAGGGTATATATTTGAATATGAGAGTTATGACTTTCAAACAATTTACATACTGATTAATCTTTCAATACCAATAAATGTATACAATGTACTGGTTTAGACAAACTGGACAGTTCATCCAAGTAATGGGACTGTGACTAATGTAAAAGTGTGGCTGATTATTTCAGATGAACATATGATTGACTTAAAATTTAACACTGAAGTCTTCTCACATCCCACTGTGTGTCTCCTTGCCAAACTGATTTTATCTTTAGTACTACAAAGACTGATGGACTGAAACGACCTGTGACAGAAAAAATATCCTGGACATCCAACCCCAACTATATAAATAATATTGTATATGTGACCACCATCCATTTTTCACTTTCTTGTCATAAAATGAATTAAATAAGCATCATGATTACACTATGTCCAGGAATACCAAAAGTGTCCATTCCTCATCCTTCATGTCCAGTCCTAAGCCCTTCATTTTTGCCTCTCTTAAACATCTTGATCTCAGTGCAGTAGTTGACTCCTTTAATAGTTCATTCATAAATATTCTTACTATCCCAGCATCAGTTAGGTGAAGACAAATCAAAGCAAGACTTTTAAACCGAGTAACTCTTAATACTAAACCTTTCATTGTTAGAGGTTTCACTCTTGGAACTTGTATCATAACCTGTAAAAAGGGGTATAGAGCAAAGTAAAAATGACACTGATGACTAATAACACATATATATTTTTCACACTGAAAACTAAATAGGATTATTATTTGCAGATATTATGACATAATATAACTCAATTAAGGAAACTGTGTAAGACATCCTAACCTAAACCTATATCTGCTGCATCTCTTGTTAAAATAGGTTATGAATTCAGTGACTACTACTCAAAGAGTAACCCAGATGATGTGTTCTTCTGTACTGACCACAAATAACATTAGTATGTCTTTATTTTATACTCACAAATTTCAGCTTGAACTCATGTTGGCAGCTGTGACACTGGAATTTGGGTATCTTCACCACCACCTATATATCATTTTCTGGCAGAGTATTGTGCACTACCATTTGAAGTAACTGCTTGTTATGCATTCATTTCCATCAACCAATAAACAGTTTAATCTTAGTTCCCTAAGGTTTAAAAACCTTCAGTTCTTGCCTGCCTCCACAGGGTGGGTCATCTATGTAGTAATGTGACTCTAGACTAATATCCTTTCATTTACCACTTGTAAACAATCTTTAAAGATATAATGACCAATGGCTATTGCATTATTTGATAGTGAAAGTCCTTGTATCTACCACTCAAAGTGGATTTTGTCTTCTGTGTGCATGTGAAAGAAAAAAATAATGCCGATACTACTCAAGTGAGTTTTCTTTTATCTCTTCAAAGTCTTTGTTTTTTCATCAGATTTTATTTTCTTGCTTTAAGAGCTATGACTTTAAACCAAGCTCAGTTATCTTGTTTATTAGTTTTACCCAGATCATACACAAACTAACTTCTGGAATAGTGTTTTCAACTGTTAAAACTATACATGCATGGGGACATCATGGGTTTCTGTATTTGGGGTTCTTATTTTCTATATCTTTGTACAGAGTATGCATAATACTTAAGACCAATCTGTCCTGTTCAGTATGTGGGTGACTTCTGCCTGTTTTGTTCTACCAAATAAACCACATACCATTGATCCAGGGTTACTTACAGAATTCAGGCTTCCTGATAAACTGAAATAAAACCAAAACTATGACACTCAATACAAATAACTCAGCCCCTAACTTGCCTCCAGTATTTATATAACATATTTATTTATTTATCTATTTATTTATATTTGTTTACTGGGATAATTCACCGGGCCAAAATTAGCCTGTTTTCTGTGGAGGTCCAGAGAGAAAAGCTCCACATTAACAAGCAGATATAGTACAATAGATACAGTTGAATACCAAAAGATAATCATGTCAATATCAGAAACATCAAATAGCATGCTGAGTATGATAACAACAACCTGCAGAGATGAGTTGTGCAGGAACATCAATAGAAATGTAACAGTAAATACAAATACATACAGTAGATAACAAGCCCACAGTACAAGAGTCACAGCTGAATACACAAAATGTGAGCATGTCAACATCAAAGACATCAAATAGCATAGTAAAAATGTTCACAACTTGTGGAGGTACATTCCTCAAGAACATCAATAGAAATGTAGCAGAAAATGCAAACACAGATGTGCATGTCAATCAAATCAGTTCAATATTCATATTCATAATGGCAACTTTGTTCCACCATTTGAACATTTGAAGGGGCATAACTGACTCCAACTTGAAATGTCAACAAAATGTTTAAAACAAAATTAAGTCATAGATGTTTGTACCGAGTCATACCCAATACGATCCAAACATATTTTTTTCCCTGTGTCATGCTATCCCTGGTAACCTGTAAACTACTTACCTTAAGTTTGAACAAAGCTGTTCAGTAAAAGCTAAGATTGATGCTCACCATTGCAGTAGATGACAAAACTTTTTATTAAATGAAGTCCTTTGGCTGGAACAGAACCAGCATACTACTGCCATGCAGCTCTAATTATAGGTTCATAGGCTAGTACTAGGCTAACTGCCCTTGCAAGCCATTTTAAGCCTAGCCAGTTATCCCCTGTGAGATTCAAACCCTGTACCTTGTGTTTGTAAGGCAAACACCTTAACCATTAGGCCACCCTCCCAACCCTTGACGTCTTCCATTCTATATAACCCTATCAAATGTCCTCCCCCCTTACAAGCATAGAACTCAATCATACAAAGCAGATATAAGTCTCTTTTTCTTTCCATTTGACTAAAAAAATAATAATTTTATCTTTTCTACTGTCATTTTAAGCTATGGAACAAGCTATTTAAATATTTTTATAGAATGCAATAACAAAAGGGACTCTATGCCACAAACCTGCATTTCACTTGTAATTCCTCCACCTTGGTTTACACAGCTGACTGTTCTTTTTGTTCTGTCTTTTACAATGACTAACAGAAAACTTGCAAACAGGACTTATAAACATTGTTGTACACTAAAGAAAAAGAATGAAAACAATACCGTACACAGACAGAGTAAAAGTTGTCAGGGTCTCGCATGCTGTTGAGAAAGCAAACCTAAACTTCAAAGGATATTTGGATAGTTTATTCAATTATAGAGAGTGTCATTGGAGAAAATTAGCTGATGCTCCTAAACGACACAGCTTACACGATACAATAAATTTCAAATGTACTCAGCAAACAAGCCATGGATACATTCATTTGTTTTCATGTTGTTTGGATTTTTTTCTCATTTAGCCTTAGGCTTTAATTGTGCATGGATTCATAGATTGTTACTAGGCTAACAGCCCCAGGGGCCTTTCTAAACCTAGCCAAGATTTCCTGAAAGAATAATGATGTCCTATTTCCAAATAATACATTGAAGGCCAGGCATGGGCATGTCCATAAGGGGCATGGGTGCCAGGTCCATGTAAATTTCCTATTCCCTATCCACTGATCTAGGATGCACTTAAATTGGGTAATAGATGAACTTAGCTTCACATGGATGGGAAGCCTGTTCCATATGAGGGGCAGTCACTGAGACACACATCTATCTCTCCAGCATGTTCTGTTTAAGTCACAGACAAAATGCAGGTCCCTAGACCTTGTAGTTCTGGTACTCTTAGACTTACAAGCATGTATGAAATTCATAAGTGGGAGTTTGTGGATGCCTTGTAGCCAGGCATAGATCATCCCTCAGCAATATTTAGATGACTTGAGTAGAGGGAAAGGGATTTCTGGTGTTCTGCATAAGGCAAGTTTCTATAGGCTTGTATTTTTTTTTGTAAGTTTGTAAGGAACCTCTGAGGTAGCTCTAGTTGCTGCATATGCCTGGTCGGGTACATACTGAAGGGAGCATTGTACTGTATGATTGGTCTGATAAGGGCAGAGTAAAGTGGGATAATGACCACTTTGGACCTAGATTCCATGGTTTTACTTATAACTTGTGCAACATAAAGGATTTCCTCACCACTGAGGTCACATAGTGGTCCAAGGTAAGGCTACTGTCTGCATGGGTACCTAGATCCCTGAATGGTGGGTGGACTGCTAGGGGCATAATATCAGAATGGCAATTAGCTGGGATGGTGGACTTTCCAGAGGGTACAATTATGCATTTCTTAGCATAGCATTTAAGAGCATGGCTTTGGCACCATTTGTTAGTCAGGGATAGGCCTTCTTGAAAATATTGGTGTCTGCAGGGGAGTCAAAGATAACCATCAGCTTGCAATCATCTGCAACCTTTGCATACTTTATTTGTTTTGTTATGAATAAGTTGGCTGTCAGTGTACATGAGGCAATTGCTACAATTTAAATACTGAATAGGTCAATAAGACAAAGAACTTAATGAGCAGTGCTCAATTTTGCACAAACTAGATTCTCTAGAGTTAAAAAAATCTGTCTAGACAGTAAGGGTATTTTAAGGGGAACTTATTCTGCAAGACATCAGCAGCTACACAGATTATATGGGGGAAGTACTCTACCGGATGTTAGCGACCATACAGATCACTGCTAGGCACCACTACCCAGAGAGCAGCAATTCTAACTAAATATTGTATAAAAGGTCAAAAAGTGCAGGCATTCAACAAGAAACAATGAATTAATGCAGCTGTGACAAAAGCAATGTGAAAAACAAGTGACAAAACAGTGGATCAATAGATATCGTGATCTAAATCTTAGCTTGCAGCTTTGTAGGTTATGACGCAAGCGTTGTGTAATTGCAATGATTAAATAGTAGAGGAGATTTGATTAAAAACACACACACACACACACACACACACACACACTCACACACACACACACACACAGGTGCACACACACACACACACACACACACACACACACACACACACACACACACACACACACACACGGCCCTGTGGCCAATCAAAAACAGCACACTCTCCTTTCCTTTATATGGTCCTGGGATAGAAAAGGACTCAAGTCCCCTCTAGTCTCACTAAAGTGGAATTTCAAAAACTGCTGATATTCAAAACAGAAACACTCAATTAATGCAGCTGTGACAACAGCAATGTGAAAAAGAAGTACTGAAACAATAGATACAGTATTGTAAGTTTTATCTTTCATAGAGTTTAGTAGAAACTGGCAACACTCTTCTCTCTAAGTAGTGTGGTTGCCAAATGACACTCTTCTCTCTAAGTAGTGTGGTTGCCAAATTAATTGGAGGTTGTAGACAAGCATTGTGCAACTGCAATGCTTAAGAAGGAACAGGGATTTGATAAAGAAAACACAAACAAGACCTTGTGGCTAATCAAAAACAACACACTCTTCTTTCCTTCACACACAGTCCTGCACCAGAACATGACCTGGGTCTCCACTCTCATCTAATCTCACTAAAGTGAAACCAAGACAGTTGTAACTAAAGACTGTAAAAAAAGGTCAAAAGGTGCAGATATCTGAAACACTCAATTAATGCAGCAAAAAAAAAAAAGTTCCAAAACGGTAGATATGGTAATGTAAATATTAGCTTTTGTAGAGTTTATCAGAAACAATCAACACTGTTATTCTCAAGTAGCACAGTTGCAAAAATAACTTTGGCACAGAGATTCAAATTGTTAATCAAGCTAGCCCTCTAGCCAATCAAATAAACTCACAATAAGACTTACTACAACAATTCCCAGCTCAGAAGGGTAAAGGCTATCCTTTCTTGTCAGAAGAATGTAGACCACAAACCTTACTAATTTGAAATAACTTGTTTGGAGCCCAAGTGCTTAAACCAGAACAAAGACAATTAGAATAGCAGGCAGAGTGAACCTTCACCAGAAATTCACAGCTCAGAAGGGTGGAGGCTACCCTCTCCTTCTACAAGAGGGTAAACCACAAACGTACTTAATGGAAAATAACTGGCTTGGAGCCAATTGCTTAAATCAGAACTGAGAGGCTTAGAATAACAGTTACAAGGTAATCAGGCTACTCATAAGCAGTAATAAATGTTGCAGATTAAATGCAACTTAAGAATGTGCAGTAAAAAGCTAAATAAAGCAGGAAGAAGCAAAAATACATTAAAAACAGCTGAATAAAGCACATATTTTAGTAGGTGAGAAGATAGGAAAAAGAAGATAACTAAAGTTTAAGACACTAAGAGGGAGGGCCTTCCCATTTGATCAGTCAGTGCTCAGTAGAACGAGCTGATGAGAAGAGACTGGGAGGAGTGTCCAAAGTTGGATTTACAGTATGGGTAGGCAACTCAAAAGCCAACAAGTTTAAAAGCACAACAAGAGTAGGACAGGTGAGTGGAAAAAATCAAATGCAGACATAGATCAGCAATAGTCAGGAAGAGATCTAAAAGTCACACAGCACTACAGCTAAATAAATATGTCACTAAATATTTGTATTTAAATGAGGAATGCTATTCCTCGGCTTGGGTCTATTTTAATTAAATGAAAGCGGAATCTGTTGAATATGAATCCATCGACAAATAAACAGCGAAACATGGAAATGTTGAACGCACTAAATAGCAAAATCGGAAATGTCGAACTGTCATACTTGGCCCGTCTGCGGTATAGCTCTGTAAGGTAAGTGTGCAATAGTTATGGACCTTAGGGTTAGGGTGTGGGTTAAAGTAAGTGCATAGATAGGTAATGTATGTAAGATTTAGTGTAGGGTTTTGTTAAGTGTATGTGTTTGGAATATTTACTTTGTGTGGGTATAGTTTTCTAGGGCAAGTGTGCAGTAGTTACGGGGTTAGGGTTAGGAAGGAGTTAAGGGTAGTGCATAGATAGTTGTATATGTGGGGTTTAGTGTAGGGTTACAAGTGGGGTTTTGGTGCTTTAATTTAGGGTTCGTAGTAGGGTTTTGGTTAGTGTATGTATGTGTTTTTTGTTGTTGTGTTTGCGTAGGTAGTATGTTACTGGTGGTGGGGTTGGCCGACTATTGCGGTTTCGATGTTTAAATTTCACGGTTTTGCATGTTCGACTTTATCACGTTTCGCTGTTTATGTGTCGACGGATTCCACTTTCGTTTAATTAAAGTAGACCCCTTGGCTTCTCCCACTAATTAGCTGGGAGTTAATTCACTGTTTGCAAAAGAATTATTTTCTAATTGACAGTAGCCAAGACCTCTTTAAACTCCCAAAAGAACAAAAAAACTTAAAACAAAACAAAATACAATATAATGGTAAAGATAAAAAAAATGGAAGCGACCATTTGCATTATACAAAACTGATTCCTTCAGAATAAACTAAAAAAAATTGCTTTAAACAGATATAAAAATCACATGACATTCAGGAATGCTTTAAATCACATGACTCAAGTCTATTTTTTAAAGGACACAAGCTCTTAATTAAATAGTCTGTTAGTCTGAGTTGTCTGCCTGTTGGATGCTTTAGTCTGTTGGTATAAGTCTATATTGCATCATTCCCAGGAACCATTTTTGGTGGTTGTGGAGTTTTATGTTCTAGTTTGAAGTTTTGGAAACTAACAGGTAGAAGATACTAAATTTGCCTGGTGGGTTCAAAAAGTGTGTGGTTCAGGTAAAACTATACAGTTAGAGGATTGTTTTACAAGTATAAATAAAAAATCCCTGTACATCAGTAAAACTCAGCTAGCATAATGGATCACCAATCTACATACTAGTTTTGTTTATTTTTTTCCAGAGTACTTATAGGATACCTGCAGGACAAGGATCATCATCTACAATGTACTGTGGTACAGCATGACAACCATTTTTCCAAATTTTTCTTGAACTGCAAATTCACAAAAATGGAAATCTAGCAATCTTATTACGGTTCATGAAAAGCTGGTTGTGTGGTCCAACTTAATTACATTTGACTAGCATATCATGCAGAGTAAATCCTCAATATATGAATTTGGAGTATCAGACCAGAAGATATCAGAGCAACAAAAAGGGAAAGCATACTCTTGCAGTTCTAAACTGACTTCTATATAATGGCAACACATCAGCAATGGAGGTCAATATGCAGTGATACAGAAAAGAGCTGCAGTGCAACTAGTCCATGTTATTTAGCATGGTACAACTAGCCACAACTCAACATAGGCAGCAAAATCCTAAGCTGGATGTTAGGGTAGTACAGCATTTAAAGTGTTTATTGATTTGACTAACTAAATTTGTTATAAGTCTTTGTCATGCAAAGTCTTGGGTTACGGTTATTTGTCAGTAACTCTTCTGTGGCTTTCAAATGAACAAAATGGTATATTTTGCTTAATAGCACTGAAACCGTCTGCCTTGCACCTTGCTTTCTTGTGTTTTAAAGGCTCGCTGGAAATATGTATGCTGATCGCTATCACACATGGTACTGATGAGGTTGCACTGCATAAATTCATTTTTGTTTATATTCTGATTCATTTTGGAGGTGAAATCCATGCAATGAGAGGGTGAGGTGTTTTTTAATGGGATTTAATAACTTGTGCACTAAGCAGACCAGAACAAATGTATTCATTTTCTGAAGGAAGCTACACAGAACATGGTTAACAACAGTTTTCTGAAGTTAGATATTCATGGAACACAACTTCTCCCAACATCCTTCATCACCTTCTTATACGTCCCTTTAAAGCACTAAATCACTTAATCTGCTTACCACCTTCTAATACCTCACTTTATTGTACCTATTAAACTATTATACCTACTTCTAATTCGCACGACCAAATTACTTTTCAATCACTGCTTCACTACTAACACTCCAACTTGCTTATGTACTCTAATACCGCACTCTACACCATTTTTTAAATTACTTCTCCCTATCTTATATATCACTCTTCTGTATGTAAAGTCTCAAGACAGGGCTTGTAAATTGAATGTTTTTGAATATCAATACAAATGTTATTATACTGACTTCTATGCTATGTATTCATTGAAACTGCATTATAAAATTGGTTATTGTAAATACAAATTGCATTAAATTTGTTGCCTTGGAGCTTTTCTTCCCAGACCTCCACTGAAAAATGGCACCTGTGCCTAGTTGGACTTTCCTAGTAAACAGTCTTCTTTCGGCTTTTCCCGGTTAGGGGTCGCCACAGCGGAACTCCAGTCTGCTAATGATTGGCAGTAGATTTTTACGTGCTGGCTTGCCGGGCCTAACACACAACCTTCAACGAAGGAACACCCATTCATGCATGTCGACAAACAGAAGACGCTCTAACTGAGAATCGAACGTGCAACGTCTAATTGTGAGGCGACAACACTATTGCAGTACCACCACCACAAATGTCAATAATTAATTCATTAAATAAATAAATAAATTGTTAAGATTGTGTATAATGAGGGAAACATACTCACAAGCGAGGAGAGTGTGTTGAGGAGATGGAAAGAGTACTTTGAGGGGTTGATGAATGAAGAGAATGAGAGGGAGAGAAGGTTTGCTGATGTAGGGATAGTGAATCATGAAGTACAATGGATTAGCAAGGAGGAAGTAAGGATAGCTATGAAGAGAATGAAGAATGGAAAGGCTGTTGGCCCAGATGACATACCTGTGGAAGCATGGAGGTGTTTAGGTGAAATGGCAGTGGAGTTTTTAACCAGATTGTTTAATGAAATCTTGGAAAGTGAGAGGATGCCTGAGGAATGGAGAAAAAGTGTTTTGGTACCGATTTTTAAGAATAAGGGTGATGTGCATAGCTGTAGTAACTACAGAGGGATTAAATTGATCAGTCACAGCATGAAGTTATGGGAAAGAGTAGTGGAGGCTAGGTTAAGAAGGGATGTGATGATTAGTGAACAGCAGTATGGTTTCATGCTGGGAAAGAGCACTACAGAGGCGATGTTTGCTCTGAGAATGTTGATGGAGAAGTACAGAGAATGTCAGAAGGAGTTGCATTGTGTTTTTGTAGACTTGGAGAAAGCATATGACAGGGTGCCTAGAGAGGAGTTGTGGTATTGTATGAGGAAGTCAGGAGTGTCAGAGAAGTATGTAAGAGTGGTACAGGATATGTACGAGGGTAGTGTGACAGCGGTGAGGTCTGCGGTGGGAGTGACAGATGCGTTTAAGGTGAAGGTGGGGTTACATCAAGGATCAGCTCTGAGCCCTTTCTTATTTGCAATGGTGATGGACAGGTTGACAGACAAGATCAAACAGGAGTCCCCATGGACTATGATGTTTGCAGATGACATTGTGATCTGTAGTGAGAGTAGGGAACAGGTGGAGGAGACCCTGGAGAGATGGAGTTATGCTCTAGAGAGAAGAGGAATGAAGGTCAACAGGACTAAGACAGAATATATGTGTGTGAATGAGAGGGAGGATAGAGGAATGGCAAGGATGCAAGGAGTAGAGGTGGCGAAGGTGGATGAGTTTAAATACTTGGGGTCAATAGTTCAGAGTAACGGTGAGTGTGGAACAGAGGTGAAGACGAGAGTACAGGCAGGATGGAGTGGGTGGAGAAGAGTGTCAGGAGTGATTTGTGACAGATGAGTACCTGTAAGAGTGAAAGGAAAGGTCTACAAGAGGGTAGTGAGACCAGCTATGTTATATGGGTTGGAGACAGTGGCATTGACAAAAAGGCATGAATTTGAGCTGGATGTGGCAGAGTTAAAGATGTTAAGATTTGCACTGGGTGTGACGAGGGTGGACAGGATTAGGAATAAGTATATTAGAGGGTCAGCCCAGGTTGAAAGGTTTGCAGACAAAGCCAGAGAGGCAAGATTATGTTGGTTTGGACATGTGCTTCGAAGGGATGCAGAGTATATTGGGAAAAAGATGCTAAGGATGAAGCTACCAGGTAACAGGAAAAGAGGAAGGCCTAAGATAAGGTTTATGGATGTAGTGAGAGAGGACATGCAGGTGGTTGGTGTGACAGAGTAAGGTGCAGAGGACAGGAACAAATGGAAACAGGTGATCCGCTGTGGCGACCCCTAATGGGAACAGCCGAAAGAAGATGATGATGATGATGTGTATCATACTAGGCATCAAAACCTGTCTGCATTGTCCAGAAAATGACAGCAGAAGAATTAAAAACAGATTTCTTTCTGCCTGCTTATCATGCCAGAAATCTGTCCCTGACATTTCTTAACATAAGGCAATGTGCTACACTGTCTTCTTGGCAATGCTCTCTAATGGTTTTATGGTTTTAAAAGTCAATAAAACACTTAGTGCTTTTCTTTTCCTGTATCTGGAAATACACAGAGCAGATAAACTTCCATGCACTTCAAAGAATTATGATCAAGTAACCAATCATAATTTTTATTTTGCATTCTCAACATGGGATCCAAGATTCACCTCTCAAGCTTCATTCTCAAGGTGAATTTCTTGGAGTCCATGTCTCGAACACATAATAAACAGGGTATGATTGGTGACTCAATTGTAATCCTCTATGTAGTGCATGAAGCATTGTGATTACTCTCAATTAAATAACATCCTGGTTCAGTGCTACTCTAGCATGAGACCTGACCTTAACAATGCTTAGAAGTGTGCTCAACAATTGTTGAGCACCCCATACATGCTGTTAAGATAGCATCTGTGACTAAAACCTGTCAGTGCTGGCCAGTAAACAACAGCAGCAGAACATGAAACAGCTTTGGTCTAACTCCATTTCTGCCAGCTGTCTGCTACATTGCATTCATTATTTTGAAACAAACTACTTCCCTTAGACAGGGAGTACATAAGGATGTAAATCACTTGCCCACTGCTTTACTGGGTTTCAAAGTTATCAAAATACATCACATTTTTTTCCTTTATTTTACATTTCTGTAACTACTAGTACATGGAGAAGATAAATCACCATGCGCAACAACGAATTATGATTGGATCTCCAATTGTAATGTATTATTATGTGTTCTTGACATAATGCCGATATTCACCTCTCGAGCTTTAGTGTTGAGGTGTGTTGCTTGATATCCATGTCTCAAACATATAATATACCCGACCATAATTAGCTATATTATTATTATTAATGTGCCTATCATCATTGCTTCTTCTAGTATTAGTAGAAAAAAAACTAAAATTTTGAGAACAGAACAGTTGCTTCAACTTCAGATGTACAGCTCTGGTGGATTTGTTGTTACCAGATTTCTGGTCAGCTTGAATATACATTGGGAGGTTTTTACCCCCCCCCCCCCCCATATCATTTACCATTACAGATTACTGGAATGCCTAGTTATATAGTAAGGCATATATTGAGTAATGTGAAAAACCTGGACCGAACTACCAAAGCAGCTACCCATCAGGAGCACAGTGTTTATAAGCTGAGTGGAAGAATTTTACATGAGGTAACATTTCTGTGTCAGGATTATGCAAAAGGTTACCAGGTCACAAATCCATGTTTGTGACAGAATTCCTTGAGCTATACATTGACTAACTGAATAGCAGAGGCATGTTTGCACATGTTTATGCAATCATACAATAAAAGTATTATCTTGATGGGGTTATACATGATTATGGGCCATAGTTTTCACTGTTGTCTTTCAGACAGAAATATGTCCATTAAGAAAAAAAACTTGGTACAGGAAGTCAGTATTCACAGTTTTACCATAACTTGTATAATGTTTCATATTTCAGTGTAAAAGAAACAAAAAGTGCAACAACTGTTATCTTTACTTTATAGAGCAAATACATTTTACCAATGTCTGGAGTATATAAACTTCTTAAAAATCAATCTAGACACAATTAAAAAGATTAAATTTTGTAAAGAAGTTAAAAGCTTGACATAAAATGTAACTAATACTTAAGGCAAATCCTGAACTGGTAAAGCTCTTTTTAAACTGTAGAAATTACAGTTATCATCTGCACTTAGAAAGCAAGCTTTTTATCTGCAGTTTTCTAAAATTTTAAACTGTTATTATCTGCTATTCTTAAATTTAAAATGAATTGAAAATCACAGCAGTATCTTACATAATTATTGCTCTATCTTGAATAAGTACAATATTCACTTATTTCTTGAAATGTAAACCATGTTGTCAAAATCATTGCTGTTCTTTGTAACAAACATACAACTTTTCTGTAAGTTCAGAGATGGTTAGTGATTTATGTATCATGCTAAAATGTTACTTTAGTTGCAGAATATATCCATTCATTACATATATACTTACATCGGTTCACTCATTCCCTCCAGTGGAGCTCTGGACGTTTGCACTGCAACTTCCAGTGGACAGAGCCTAAGCTTTTTGATAGAATCAAGTTATGTCCTCACATTTCAAACAAATGTTCATATCTTTGGATGTATAGGGGTTACTAAATAAGTGTAAATGACAAACTCATTAGCAGAGACTATTTTGATAGTGGTAGAATTCTTTAGGTTCTAGATGTTAAACTGAATCTCATGAGTCATAGTAAACAATAACTTTAAGACTGTAATAGATTGTGATACTTAATATCTCAGCAACCACTCAATTTACACACATACTGTCAGCAGCATTTTGTTCATCCACCTTAGAGCATTAATATGAAGCTAAGCAGTTCTATTTGTGCTAACTTGGTTGCTGAGATATTTAGAAAAACATGAAATTTATGACAATATAAATAAATATTATATGAACAAAAACTAATATTTATCGGCACTAGAGAGCGGTCAAATATCATTACATTTGTGTTTGTCATTGTTTAATCTTTAAGATGAAATATTTTACTTCTTTGTATGTAGCATGGTTTTGGAATTATTAGTGCAAATATGAATAAGCAATATTTGACACCTAGAGGGTTCAGTAGAATGTAACTGCAGAAACACCAGGAGGCATCACACAACTGTAATTAGCTAACACATTTGCCAGTTACTATACTTCTCAAGAAATGAGTGCCTGAATCTTTGTTTCTTACAGCCGTGTTTCTCAAAAAGTAATTAAACAGTCAGTAAACATTATACCCTGCTTTCTTTTAATTGTGATCTTGAAATATTATGAAAAAAGTCATACATTATGCTTGTTACTTCAACATAGCTCTCACAGGTATTATATACAGTACTCATTTTGTTAGGAACAAGCCATTGATAACATATATTCAATATTTTCTTGAAGGACACAACTGAGAATGTATTGATGGCTTTAATGCCTCAAACAGGGTTATCTTGTCTGCACCCACATTTGAGAATGATATATGGGCTGACTGCATACAATTCTCTCTATATGTGGAGATGTATATCTATATCTATTTATATATATATATATATATATATATATATATATATATATATATATACATATATATGTATATATATATATATAAATAAAACAATACTGAAACTTGTCTTCTCAGAAGAGAAAGAGGATCTTATTACAGCGCACAGACATTGATTGTGGGGTACTGGGTCACTAAACAGTACAATTAACTAAAAATTCAAGATGCTAAAAAATAAGGGTTTGGGACTATGATAAAGGTTTTATTACGAGACAGTTGGCTTGATTCCAAAAGATTTGATCTCAGTGTATGTGACCACATCTTTTTGAATCTGTCCCTGGAAGTAAGCCTGTTAGTAGATAGGCCTTATATAGTACATCTCTTACACTAACTTTTAGAATCAGGGCAGACTTACACTAAGAATCTCTTTTGGAATCTACCCAGTGTCTAGCAAAAAAAGAAAAAAAGAAAAAAACAAATAAGCAATGAACTGAATAAAAAGACAATGAGGGCAAAACAAAATTGTCATTACACAAACAATTATGTTTTGTGTAAAACAAATATGCATATTAAGATGGAAAGGTTTAAGATAATATGACATTTTAAGAAAAAACAATTATCATTTTGAAAATGTAAGAAATAATAGAAAGAGAAGGGCGAAGGACTATTGAAATAAAAGCATGGGAAATCTAGAAAGGTTTCTGGAACAGCAATAATCCAAACGGAAGAAAAGAGAGACAGTTCTTTCAAGAAGGGAAGTAAAACGACATATAAGAATAAGTACAATCTTCCAATAATTAGAGTGACATTAATGAACAGCTTTCATCACCTTGCAGTGCTATCTTGTACCTATATTTCAGTTCTCTGTCTTACTTCCAGTCCAGGTAGTGGGATTTTGAAGCAAGCAATGCAAATGAAACGCCTTTCCTATTCCTATATAATCTAGCAATTGCTTTGTCCACTATATAACCACTGAGATCACCTGAACCAGGCTGATCCTGCAACACCATCCATGTGTTGGTTATAATATATCATGTGTAGCATGAACACTCTACCATGCATGCAGAAGTAGTATTAGGCATGACAACATAGTGCTGGTGTACTGACTGGCTATGTCGCAAAAGCGCAGTTCAAGTTTCTTTGAAAATATAATTTTAAACATCTCCAATATTCATCGGGGACAGGTCACTAAATGATATTACCACACTTGCAGTCATCCACAGATGAAAACCAAAATGCAAGCCTGAGTATCACTGAAGCTATATATTGGTACTGATACTAAAAGCACATGGATTTTTTTTTAGCATATAATGGGCCCAGTATCATAAGACTTGCTGTCACTGTTAAGTGACTAAATCTGACATATGTCTGCTTTATACATAAGCTTTACACTGGTAAAAGTCGCTTAGACTGGAAGCAAGTCTGTTGGAATCTGCCCCAAAGTCTGCAGTACCTTTAGTGGAATATATGTGGAACATTATGTACTGCAACAAAGCCCCTAGCATGGCATACATGACATTATTTGTGGAAATAAGTAGAGGTTCCTTTATTCCTTGTTTGTCCCTGTGGCTTGAGAAATCCCAGAAACCTTTTCTGAGACTTGATTGCTATGTAACTGCACACTACCCCAGACTAAATTGTTTTGCAATTTACCTCAAAGAAGAACACTAGGTATACAAAACAGAGATTATGGGTAAAAAATGAACAGTGGGCAAAGATGTAGGGCTGCTAAACGATTGCTTTAACTCAGTATGCCCCAAGGAAAATAAGGAAAATTATAAGCACAAAAAAAATGCCCAGGATAAACAATTCGATTTTTTCCCTTTTATAAATGTGGAGCAAAGATAGCATTGCTGCACATCAGAAGCATTATATCTTCAAATACAAAAGAGATCTTTGAGTGAGTAATCAGCGTGTTACATAACAAAGGGACTGCTGTTGTGGCTTGCATAGACTTTTGAAAGATGATTGCATGGTGTCTTAGAAGAGGAGAGTAATGCTTTACATATTCTAGAAGGTGTATTGATTCAATACAGAAAAAAAAAATATATATATATATATATATATATATATAAAATGGCAATGCAGAATTCTGCTAATGTTTTCAATGAAACATATTCCTTCATCTTGATGTGATAGAAATGGGACTATAGACCTTTAATTTCCTAGTTAGTAAGGTAGCTATAACCACTTTAAACCCATGTTGCAGTTTTCTATTTTCTAAACAGAATTTTCACAACAAATGTTTTACATTACTTTTTACTCTTTTACCATGTACTGAACCAATCTGATCAGATTCCCCTTCTGTTTCTTTTGCAGTTTTTCTTTTTGTTGGCCTCAACACAACATAGCATCATAACAAGCAGCTCTTTCCTTCCATAACCTCTTAGGATTATCAAGTGAATTCCATGATGATAGAGATGGAGAAGGTTTTGGGAAGATATTTATTTTTAAGACTTTACCTCTCTTGCTACTCAGTTCCCAAGGAGGGTGTTCTGAAAAACATGGAAGTAAATTGTCCTGATAATGGCCTATATCAAATGTGAAAGACTGGATAACTGCTATGAAGGAAAACAATGTGGTCCATTAGGTTCTCTTTGACTCCATGAAGTGTATAGTTATACAGTGGTAATAACAAAGGCTGTGACATTTCAAAGTATTTTTATATCATCTCGTAATTAAGTTACATATTTTGGGGAGTCATTATGCTCCTGATGTTAGACTGGTGATATTATTGCATCAAATGCACAGCAATTTAGGATATGAAGCTTCTACAATAATTAGGAATGCTTTTGCCTTTATGAAAGTATAAGGACCTACAAATGGGTTATATGATCCAGGATGCTTCTTACTAGGTGTGTGGCCATCTTTTTTTGAGATTATGGAGTAATACAAAGGATGCTACACCAGTGAGAAATTAAATGGATGACACTTGTCAGCAGGTACAAAAGTAAATCTGGGCACTGTAGTTTACTACATTGCGATTCCATTTTAATTCGAAGGCAATTTCAGTCTAAAGAAGAGTAGACAAAAGTCTGTCAGAGAACTAGAGAATTGTATCCATTTCTTGAGATTGTATTCCTACAAGTATATATGTATCCTTGAGATGAATACAGCACAAAACTTAAGCACATGAATGGGTTGGATAAAAACTGCACAGATGCACCATTTAACTTGTAGGTGTATAATATCTGCAGGGAAGAGAAGACGAGAAGATACTCTATGGTTAACATCTTTTATTACACCTGTGTGACCAGTGGGACTTACTGTTTGGATTCAGATATATCAGGAAGTGTAAAACAAAAGAAGACATGCAGTCTGTCTGGCTAGCAAGCAAAGCATCAAGGTTTAATGCAAGAGAATCAACATCACACCCCTCAGTTCTCAAGCAGCCCTCAACGCAACATAATGACAGGTGATGGTCTGGCAACTGGCACAGAAGTTTAAGGCTGTGAACTGTAGTTGCACTAGTACAGGGTTTGATTCCCTCAGTCCTCATTTGCCTAGTATGCCACCTTGATAAAGTCACTTAACCAAACACTGTAGCTGTGCTACTTCTGAAAAGGGGCTGTATGTTCAGCTGGCCTAACTTGTTAACAAAAGGGTATTATTATTATTATCATCATATTGCAGTGGAGCAGCAGTTGCATTTTCACCTCACAGCAAGAGGTTCTCTGGTTTGATTCTCAGCTGGGGTGCCTTCTGTGCGGAGCCTTCATGTCCTCTCTGTGTTCGTGTGGGTTTCCCCCAGATGATCCAGTTTCCTCCCATGTTACAAAGATGTGCATATGCTGCATTTCTCCCTGGGCCTCCACGAAAAATTGGCTTCATTTCAAGTTGGACCTTCCCCGTAAACAAATGTTAAATAAATGCAAAATTTCTAGCTGCAGGGACTATCTATGTTTTGGTTTCAGAGACTGTGGCCCTCAGTTGAGTGTGCTAATTCTTGTACAGCCTTCATGGTCAGTTGAGTTTGAGACCTCTGGCTTAAGGTATCTGCAACTTCATGAGCCACATCACCCTTGTAACACTAAGTGAAGTATCCCTAATAAGGAATGTTGTTGCATTAAACCATGGAAAAGGAAGAAGGTATCAGCAGAATTACTATTTTAATTACATTAGTGGATGTGAGACAGAGTTTTCTGCAGGCAAGATGCAATGTAACTTACACTTTAAAGAATTTTAACTTAAATATTGATAGTTGTTAATTCATATTGGCAAGCTTTGTAATCTTCTCTGCTAATAGAGAAAATTCTAGTTTGGTTTGCTGTGTCTGTCCACATCTTGTAAAAGCGCTGGCAGTATACCTACACATGATGCAGTACTGCTAGCATCTGGTAGAAGTTGAGGCTTGTAAAATTAAGAAAATCATGATACAGGTCTTATGTATTTTTGATTGTATAAACATGCAATGAGATTAGTGTGTTTCTTGACAGATATTTAAAAAAGCAAAGCCAGAGTATTAAGTTGTCTAGCAAGACTTTTCCCATGGTCTATTAATATATTACATCTAAAGCTTTGAACAATGTAATATTTATTATTATATTACCCTCAAAAATTGAAAGTCTCCAAAGAGCAGCCACGGCAACAATGCATCACTACTTACTAGGTGCATGATTATTAATCTCTTCCTGCTACCAAAAAAGCACAGAGCTGATAGCATGACATAACTGTAAAGTTTAACAGCCCAAAACATGTGAGCAGGTTTTACATCAGTAAGGGCAATCCACTTAGGTCTTTAATTTTGAATTATCTTCTGTTTCTCCTTTCTCCCTTTCCACTTTCCAAAACAAGAAAAACAAATAAATTTCTAAGCTTGTTTCCTGCCTTTCTTGTAACTAGTTTAGTCCAGATACAGATTTGCTGTAACCAGGACTGTTTGTAAGCTTCTGAGCCCCCAAAGCCTTTCTGTGTTTTAGGGAAGCCTTCTAGCTTATCAGTGGGAGTGGTAAGCCTTAGGTAGCCTATCTACCACAAGAGTGGTTTCTGCCCAGAAATTGTTTATTTGCCGTTTGGGCAGTTTTTCCATCTCTTTCACCTTTCTGGTTTAATAGCCTGCATTTGCACTTGTTTCCCACCTTTCCTGTAACTAGTCTAGTCCAGATACAGATTTGATGTATCCAGGACTGTTTGTAAGCTTCTGAGGCCCCCAAGCCTTTCTGTGTTAGAGGGAAGCCTTCTAGCTTATCAGTGGGAGTGGTAAGCACAAGGTAGCCTATCTACCAGAAGAGTGGTTTATGACCTAGAAATTGTAATTTACTGGCTGTTTGGGCAGTTTTTCCATATCTTTCAATGTTCTGGTTTAAAATCCGGCGTTTGCGCTTGTTTCCCACCTTTCCTGTAACTTGTCTAGTCCAGATACAGATTTGCTGTATCCAGGACTGTTTGTAAGCTTATGAGCCCCCCCCAAGCCTTTCTGTGTTAGAGGGAAGCCTTCTAGCTTATCAGTGGGAGTGGTAAGCACAAGGTAGCCTATCTACCAAAAGAGTGGTTTCTGGCCCAGAAATTGTAATTTATTGGCCGTTTGGGCAGTTTTTCTATCTCTTTCTACCTTCTGGTTTAAAAGCCTGCATTTGTGCTCATTTCCCACCTTTCCTGTAACTAGTCTAGTCCAATACAGATTTGTTGTATCCAGGACTGCTTGTAAGCTTCTGAGCCCCTGAAGCCTTTCTGTGTTGGAGGGAAGCCTTCTAGCGTATCAGTGGGAGTGGTAAACACTAGGTAGCCTATCTACCACAATAGTGGTTTCTGGCCCAGAAATTGTAGTTTATTGTCCATTTGGGCAGTTTTTCCATCTCTTTTAACTTTCTGGTTTAAAAGCCCATGTTTGCGCTTATTTCCCACCATTCCGGTAACTAGTCTAGTCCAGATACAGATTTGCTGTATCCAGGACTGTTTGTAAGCTTTTGCATCCTCCAAGCCTTTCTGTGTTGGAGGGAAGCATTCTAGCTTATCAGTGGGAGTGGAAAGCACTAGGTAGCCTATCTATCACAAGATCCAGGTACAAATTCTTAGTTTTAGCACTTGAATTTGCTTATTTATGCTGAGCACTTGTTCAGAACATGTTGTTAGCATTAAATAAGCTACAAATTACTACAGCACTCAACCTTCCTCTTTACCTAGAGGAAAACAGTTTTTGTACTTACTTTCCTCACTTGCTTAGAGAAAAAACAGCTCTTATACTCACTTTCCTCACTTGTCTAGAGGAAAGTAGTTTTTTACTCAGACATATCCAAGGGTCAGCTCCCAGTGTTCTCTCCTGTCTATCTGATGAATCTGGGCATCTTGAGGCAATGTAGCAATTGAATCATGTACACAGACAACCCTCTCCTCCTACCACCCAACACCACAACCTGTGAGAGATGCACTTATCTAGCCAAACTGGAGGTAAAGCTCTCTCCAACCAAGACTGAACTTGACAGTCAAGAGGAGAAAGTAAACACTTGCACCACACCACACTCATTACATAGTCCCACTAAACCTACACCACCAAAATTCCCAGATACAAACACAAAAACATTCACAGATGCTCTCAATAATAATCTGCTCAAGCAACAGAGACCTCCAAAGCAGAAACACAAGCAACCTCTACCCCCTCAACACAACCCAAATGACACATAGCCCACAGACTCAGTGTGCCAATAAACCACAGCCCATAAAGCAAACCAACATACCCAACACACTAGTCATAGGTGACTCTATAGTCAGACACACTGATGTCCTACTCACCAGGCTAAACACGGAGAAGGTTATTGTCAGCTGCCTGTCGGTGCCACGATCCAACACATAACCCACGCATCAGGTCACTCCACAACAAGTACAAATATGATTCTGTCATTATCCATGTTGGTGTGAACAACCTGAGACATACCTCCCTGGACTACATGAAAAGAGACATAGAAGAGCTCTCCGATCTTGTAGCCCAGACATGTATAACCCTAGCTCTGAGTAGCATCCTGCCATCACCCAGAATTATACCACAGTACATGGACAAAATGATTGACTTCAACAATTGGCTAAGCTTCTGGTGTCATTCTAAGGGGATCCAGTGTCTGTCTGCCTGGGACAATATGGTCAACAGACCATGATGCTTTGCCAGAGATTGCCAGCACATGTCACCCCTGGGATTCTGGATGCTGGCTAAGGCTCTTGCCGCCCCTATAATGCCTTTTTTAGGCAAGGTTCAAATGACAAATTCACCACCGTAACAGGAACAGGCAAGCAAAAACTGAGGGTAATGCTACTCAATGCTAGAAGTCTAAATCTCAAAATGCACTCACTCGAGGCACTCCTTAAAATGGACAACATCAAAATCTGTGCAGTGACTGAGACCTGGTTCAAGGCTCTAGAGAGCACCCCTGCATTCCCAGGCTATAACTCATACCATACACTTTTTGGCCATCTAACCTGGACCAGATCACCAAAGGCGGAAGTGTGTCCATATTTATTAAGGATATCCACACCTCCAGGCTAGTTCCGCACCATAGTGCATCCGAGGTTATCCATGTGCAACTAACTCTAGGCAAAACTGCAATCCAAATTGTAGCTTGCTACAGATCCCCCACCATGCCCCAGGATTCCCACTCCTCTTTTCTTGATTTACTGGAAAATATTAGGGTTCAACCAAACACCCTAATAATGGGTGATTTCAACTACCACACCATTAACTGGGAAAACTACTCATGTACCAACTCCTTTGCTCAACGCTTTCTGTAATTCATAAATTACAATGCCCTTTATCAACTAATCCACAACCCCACCAGGGGCAACAATGTCCTAGACCTAGTCAATACCAACATGAGTGACTGGTGTTCCACACCTGAAATCAACTCCTTGTTGGTCAGATCCGACCATAAGCTAATCACCCTAGATATCCGCATCCTGCCCCCACCCACCATTAAGGAAATCATGGTAAAAAATTTCTCCAAAGCCAACTTCATGCTTCATAAGACAGAAGTGGTGAATTTCATGACACCCATGTAGATGTACAATACAGTTATAACTGCTGAATCCTACACAAATGCACTCTATAAGCACTTACACGAGTGCACGGATCATGCTATCCCAAACAGAACCAAGATGCTGTCCTCCAAAAAAAGGAAACCAATCTGGTGGTCCCCTGCCATAAACAAACTCTACAACAGAAGGAAGAAACTATTGCAAAAGAGAGTAAAATTCCATGAGTGGAAGAGCTCCCTGGTCAGCCTCAGTAAGAAGCTGAGATGCCTTATAAGATCCTCCAAAGATATCTATGAAAACAAAATTGCTACTGATTCTTAGGGCAACCACAAAGCATTCTATAGCTATGTCAAGAATCTCAATGGCAACACCCAGATCTGCTCTGAGGTACAGCACAACGGAATGAAAATTACAGAACCAACTGATATTGCCAACATCCTGGCAGATAGGTCCAGTGCTAATTTTACCCCCCTCTCACCCCCTAAAGGGCCCATATATATCTAGGAAGAATGCAGAGTCCCTGCAATCACATCTATGCAGGTAAAAGCTGCACTCTCTAAGACCAAAAACACAGCATCCATGGGACCAGACAACATCCCAGGCTGTGTTTTACATGAATTTCAGAACGAACTGGCTCCCCACCTAAACACCATGTTCAGTCATAGTCTCATGTCAGGCTTTGTGCCCACTGAATGGTGCACAGCAACAGTTATCCCACTCCACAAAGGGGGAGCCATCACTGATCCCGGGAACTATTGCCTTATTAGCCTGACGAGCCTTCTCTGCAAGGCCATGGAACCCATAAACAAATACATTGGTAACCTCCAAACTCTGGACCACACCCAGTTCAAGTTTGTGAAAGGCAGATCATGCCTTCTGAACCTGATCGACTTATCTGAGGCAATCACCAAATCTGTAGACGAAGGTAAGGTGGTTCACACAGCCTATCTTGACATCACCAAGGCTTTCAACACCATCCCCATTCTGGAATTATAGCTAAACTCACTAAACTAGGTATAAATCCCTACATCACAAGATGGGTTGCCAACTGGCTCACTGACAGAACCCACACTGTAAAAGTTGCAAACTCCAAATCTGACTTCAAACCAGTGATAAATGGAGTATCACAGGGTTCAGTCCTGGGACCTCTCCTGTATGGTATCTACTTCTCTGAAGTACAAGCTAACACAGAAGGCCTCTGGCTAATGAAGTTCGCAGATGACTGCAAACTAGGAGCCATAGTTGAGTCCCAAAATGATGTGGACATCCTACAGAAGGGCTTCACTGAGACAGATGCCTGGTGTCAGAGGCATGGCCTCAAGCTCAATGCTAAAAAGTGCATTGTCATACCCTTTGGTAAAAACTCTGTACCCATGAACTACCACATAAACGGCAGTCTAATTAATGCCAAATGTGTGATAAGAGACCTTGGGACCCAGGTGGACAGTAGTCTCTCCTTTGATAATCACATTGCACAGTAGTCAGGAAATCCTTCTATGTGGCACACCTCATCACAAAAGGGTTCTCATCCTGTAAAAAAGAGGCCATTGTTCCCCTCTATTCGGCACTCATTAGACCCATTGTAGAGTACAATGCCCCTTTTGGAATGTCCCTCATAAGACATCTGCAGCAGCAGCTGGAAAGGCCACAGAAGCACCTCACAAAGAGGATTACTGGCCTCAAACAGATGCCCTACACTGACCATCTCAAAAAACTCCAGCTTTACTCTGTAGCATATCACCCACTCCGAGGAAATCTCTGCCTAACATATAAAGCTATGTTAAACCCAGAGCTGTTGGACATGCTACACCTAAAGAAATCCCAATCCCTCCGAGCTACATACTCTAGGAACCTAAACCTTGTCACCACAATAAACAGGACATGCTGGAGGGATAGATTCCTGTCCCAGAGACTTCCTATACTCTGGAACAAGCTACCCATCTATGTCAAGCAACGTTCCTCATTAGCACTCTTCAAGAAAAACCTTGATGAGTGGATGGGAAATAGGAAATACACCCTGGCAATCACTTCTGTGGCTCTGCTCGACAGGGGCACAGAAAATTAACTTTCTTGGGTGGTGTAAGCCAGGGAATCTTGTTGGCTAGGCTTACATAGGACCTTGGGCCAATAGCCTAGTACCTACCTATGATACTGTCATGGCAAAAGTCCTCAGAAACTGTCCAGTATATTAAAAAAAACTGTTAGTATTTAGCAAAAACAGGATGCTAGAAAGGAAACTGAGCTGATGAACTTACAGCGTGCTCTCCCAAGGATTGCTAGCATAATCAAAAATACAGATTCCGTGCATAAAGTGCTGTGTACCTCTAGATTCATTGCCTTACTCTGACTTGAAACACATATTGACTGATTCCTTAGTGTATGTTTAGGAATTCAGTGGGTAAGCTTACTGTAATGTACTCCCTTATAACCCATTATAAAGTCAGGTAGGCAAGATCATAATAGGAGAGCCATGGAAGAATAACTTGAATGTTAATAAGTAAGATGCAAAAAGCATATGTTGCATTTATGGGTCTATATCACTGTGTTGAATGCTTAATTGAGTGAATCGCTATTCATTGAAAACAATTCAGTGAAAGCTCAATTAAGTGAACGATCGTTTCAGTGAAACGTTTGGCCATCATCAGGAATTTGCCCTTTTCCCACTGTAGTGCAATCTTGGAGTTGGTATATGTAGTTAGAGGGTTGTGGGGGCAAAGCTTTTTTCAATGTGATTTGAGATAAATTATAACAAAATGCTTGACAATTACTACATTAAATTCAAGTCTTTTAATTGTGCAAACATTGATTTAGATATTAAAGCACTGATTACTCAGAACTATTAGGAAATTACATATGAAAGGGATTATGTGACATAAATAGACATGAATAGCCCACAAATGTATTCATTATTGGAGGTTCACTGGAAATTTCTGAATAACAAGAACAGGCAGTTTAGAATACAGGAGATAGGCTATATAGAACAATCAATGAATTACACATAAGAGTATATAAAAGTCAAACAAATTTCCTGGTGTTTTATTTTGCTACTGTTATTGTTTCTCTCTGTTTTATATATATGTATATCTATCTATATATCTATCTATCTATATATATATATATATATATATATATATATATATATATATATACATACATATATATATATATATATATATATACATATATATATATATATATATTTATACACATATTTGGAAGTGATAAATATAATGCTAGCAATTAATTATTTGCAAATAATCAGTTCTTGGGGTATTTTCCAGGCAGCGGTTAAAATTGAGTCTTCTAGAGTAGTCCATTACCTTACAGGCAGCGATTGAAATTGAGTCTTCTAGAGTAGTCCATTACCTTATGCACAAAGAACAAACAAGAAAAGGTTTTTACTGAATCATATACTCAGCAGTAAAGTTTCTTGGTATTGTTTACATCTTAAGCATAAAAGGTAAACACAAAAAAGTAGCAAACTAAAGAGCTTAACTGCAGAATATGAATTATTTAAGGAAAATTACATCTCAGGCTGCACCTACAGACATTCATCTCCAAATATACAGAAGAGAAAAGGGTAATGAACTAGCAGAACAACACATAAATCAGGTAGTAGAATGTGCAGCTCCCATACTTTTTGAGACATTAAAAAGATAAGACTGATCCAAATGCTTCTTACGTAAGAGATATGAATGTGGCAAGGATGATGTTGCCATTCCATCCTCAGGAAGATGCATCCTTAGTGTACAATGCTAATTGTACAAATGATAATCATATAGTTATCGCATGAGGCTCATGTAGGTAAAAAAAGTCTAAAGCACTGTTAATGCAAAAGAGATGAATCCCTAATATGGAGCAAGATTAAGGCCGATATTAATAATCAGTTATGCAAATGCATTAATTTCTTATTGTAACATTTGTTAATGCTTGTTATGTACTTCACAGATAGATTCTAGTTGTCTACTGATGTACTATGTTCTTCATCTGTAAATATGTTGTAAGTAATTGCTATGCAAATTGTTAATCGCTATGTAATCCAATGTAACTACTGTCTGTTTGTTTTAACTGTGGAGCTTTTCTCCCCGGGCCTCCTCTGAAAATGGACCTACGTCCAGTCGGACACTCCCGGTCAACAAATATAAATAAATAAATAAAAATAATAAATGCATTAACACTTTTGGTGGCATGTGTGAACGAGCAGAGTTGAGCTGATTTAATACAGGCAATTTACACCGAAGCAGGGTGACTTCTAATGTACTTATGCAAGTGTGCAAATACTGAGATGGAAATGATGACTGATGTAAATCTATGTATGCTAATGAAGTCTATTTTATACCATTTGCAGTTCATAGACACTTTTTCCTGCAATACCATGCTGGTCACAGTTGCGCTACAAAAAGGGAAGCATCGCCTAATCTGTCAGAGTTGTAATTGGTGACAATGCTATTTCTTGCAGCAAGCTTTACTATTTCTACATCGGAGATGCTTCTCAGGGTCAGGCCAAAACTTTCTGCACCCAACGTTACCCTCTAAGAAGGTTAAAATATACGCAAAGGATTACTCATTAGAACTTTGATAATCAAGATTTCCTTGATATGTTTAAAGTGGACAGGGACATTATAAGGGTCTTAATAGGAATGTTTGACATCCCAAAGGGACACTGGAAGAATGGGCGAACTTCCTATTTCTGTAGACATCAAGGTATGTATGACCCTCACTATACTTGCTATGGAGACCTTCCAGAGAAAGATTGGGGACACTCTGGAGATTTCACAGGCTTCTGCCATGAGGATTCTGAAGCAGTTTTAGTGTGTACTCTTGCCACATGTGGATCAGTACATCTATTTACCAGTTTCACCTCAGGCCAAAGAAAGGACTTATGGGATGGCACATTTTCCTGATGTACTTGGTGCAATAGATTGCACATATGTTGCATTTAAGGCTCCTCTTGGTCCACAAGGGGAGTGGTACCAGAATACAAAGGGCTACCATTTCATCAATTGCCATGTAGTGTGCGATGCTTGGGGGTGCATCCCCAACAGCATCTTGGCAGTGCACATGTTTCCCACATCTGGCATAACAGCTCACTGTACCACCTTTTTCTATATGGTAGCATGCCCAGTGGTCATTCTGCTGGTAAGCTGAATTTCTTTCTTTCTTTCTTTTTTTTTTTTTTATTAGCAGACCGGAGTTCCGCTGTGGCAACCCCTAACTGGGAAAAGCCAAAAGAAGAAGAACAACAATAAGTGATTCATGTTAAAATGCATTGCTGTATATTAATGTTTATTTTCTTGTGCTGTCCCCTCCCCTCTCTCTCTCTCGCTTCCTTTTTTAAGGGTATGCTGGATATCCACTGGAGCCATGGCTCATTACTCTGGTGAGAAACCCTGATGGAGCAATGGAGGAAACATATCCCAGTCCCAATCCCATATTGTCATTTAGAGGCTGTTTGGCTATCTAAAGAGCTGTTTCAGGTGCCTGAATGAGTTTGGGGGTGCCCTTCAATATGACACAGCTTCTGCACGCAGGATGTTTACTGCCTGCCGCATTCTGTATAATATGATCATGCACGAGTCTGATGATGAAGTGACCCATGCTGTCACTGCCTCTTTCAGTTCTAGTCCCACTTTGACTAATGATGACAATCTGGCAGCTATAGTAAGGGGCACCACACATCAAGCTTATGGATGGCATGTGACTGCACATGTTAAGAAGTGCCATCTAGTCCAGAACTATAGATCAGGACATTTAGGTTAGAGTTTCCTTTTTTCTTTTTTTTTCTTTTTGTAAAAGAACACATAGAGTATAGCTGGTGCATGCAGTGATACCTGTGGTCTATGTTATGTAGGGCATGGTATACTGTCACTGTTCATCTGACATTCTCCTTCATCTTAAAATAGTTTTGAATTACTATCTGTTTGACTGACTGTTCACTGATTTCTGTTCAGTAATCAATAAATAAATCAACAGTTGTACCTGCTGTACTGAATAAAGTTTGCATTAATTATTTATTCGTTATGCAATAGAAATCAATACTGGCAATAATGAAAGATTCAGTTTTATGTGCAGTTTCTGTTTACATCTCATATTGATAGGCCTGGTGATGATGCGACTGGTTGGGAGGAAGAGCTACCATGAGAAGTGTAAGACAAGTTAGTCCAATGGTGTGATCTACTGGAGGAATGTGATCCAGCTGTCATTGACTGGACAGTGATTGTGACCTGGAACATGAGGTTCTCCTAGATGTAGATGACTGCTGACATACCCTGTGAGAAATGTGCTGTGATTGTTCACTGTGAGTACTGACATTACTGTACTGAGAACCATTGGTACTATCTTGTGATCTCCCCCCACATGTCGAGACAGGACACCATTCCCTGCCCCTCTTAAAGTTGAGTCCAGCTTGACTCTGATATCCCCTAATGAGTGTCTGAATGGGAGCTGCAACTGCTACTTGGCATGCCAATGTCCTACGCATCAGTGATTCCATGGCATTATCCCTGCTTTCCACCATTTTGAAGTAGTGGTGGAAATCATCAGACATACCATGTAGGACAGTGACCATTTCTAGCTGACTTTCTTTTGCAGTGGTTTGAGTACTAACAATGTCATGGCACATCACTTTTTGGGCAGCCAGTGCCCTATGGGTTTCCTGAGATAGTTGTAAATAACTCCTGCATCTGGGATCTCTTTGTGATGGTGTCACTGTGGACATTGTGGCCTCAGAATGTCTACCATCATCCTGAAAGTGTTCTTTTGTGTAGAGAGAAACTAATATGGATGTGAAGGGCTGTTCCTACTTTCCAAACATGAGGGGAATGTCAGCTTGTGTTTGACTTTGTGATGCAGTGTCACCTTGTGTATAGTTACTAGCATGTTGTGAGGTGAGAGAACCTGACACTTCCATCAGGTTGCCTAATAAATATAATGCTATTATCCTCAGCAGCAGCAACAATATCCATTCTGTTGATGATGTCATCCATATTTATTGGTACAGATGAACTGTTTGTTTTTGATGCTGACTATAAAATAAATCAGTACAAACATTAATAACAATGCAAAAGCATACGGTATAGTTAGCTGCTGATATACAAGGTTCACCTAATAATAGTTGCCACCATTCAGTTTTGACTATACAAGGTGTACATTTTAAACCAACCTTCGGGAGCTGATGAATGTAAATGCTGCTGCAGACTTTGGTCTGATGGAACAGTGTCCACACCACCTCTAATTATTCTAGTTGCACCATCTTCTGTATGATAGTCTTCCCCAAAGATGGACAGAAGGTATTCATCATCTGATGTTAACTTAATAAGGTTAAGAGGGTCCCCCCCTTGTAGTGGTCCTTAAAATTACATTCTGCCTGGCCTTGCATCCAGCTCATGCCACCATATTAGTTTCCCTTTTCTTGCACTGTGCCAGTGATCTGTTTCTGCCTCCAACTGCATTAATTTCAACAACTATTTAGCTCCATACTTTGTTCCTCTCAGCTCGTCTGGGCCCCCTTTACCAAAAACAAGTCACCCATATGTCTTAAGTGTTGCATGAGTGCATGATTTCTTATTGGCTAAAGTTATCATGTCTATGCCCTGATCACATATTCTCCATCAGTACTATACAGAAAAAAATGAGGAAACATGAGTAGAGTCAGAGACTTTTCTCAGTACAGATTGGATGACATCAGCTATTAAAGTAGAAAACACTGGCCTGCTATTCTTGCCACCCACAGATATAAATAAATAAGTAAGCAAACAAATATTTTATGTAAACTACAAAATTATAGATTATTCAATAATAACAGTACTTACACAAAAAACAATTTACACTACTATCTGCCATTATCATGTATTTTCCCCTCACTGTCAGTGTAGAAAATCACTTTTATCACGTCTATTTCTGTCCTTTGCACACTGAAATTTCTCAAGTACAATAAACATTTTCCTATGTATGCCCGATCCTAACAATACATTAACTTCTTTAATGCTCTTACGAACATTTATTGAAGGTGAGCTTTAAATCAATATTAAGTGCCTGTCACTAAATAATAATTATTTTATAAAGTTTTCCTTACTTTAAGATGTTTGGAGATTCCTAAGACATTTGTCATCTATTAATATGTTGAAGGTCAACCTATGGGCATACATTCAGGCCAGTTTACACATTTGTTATTCAAAATAGTCTAATTTATATACCTGCCTTTAAATCATAGTATTATGTAGACATATCCCAAGGTATATCAGCATATTTTGCTATTTTGTCAATTGTGAACATGCATCCCACAATACTTGAATGCATTTATAAGAAACATGGATGCACTGCAGATGATGATGAACTCTGCAAAACTCCACAGCAATGCCAATCTGGTGCAGTGGCACATGGATTGCTCTAAACTAATGAATATGAGAATAGCTGTAAAATTCAAAATTGAGTAATCTAAATGTCAAGTTGAAAGAAATCTGAAGGTTAATCCCTGCCTAGTCAACAGTGTATGTCACACCATAACAAGTGATACATATCATAAAGTCATAAAAATAATTTTTCACATTACTGTTGATATTTATTTTCCTCCACCTTAATTAAAAAAAGAAAAAAATATGTCCTACTTCACCACATGACACATATTGTTGTTAGAGTAAAAATAAACATTTATTAATAAGCATTAATAATGGCAGTTATTATCCATGTATTTAAAATAATTTATGACAGATGGAAAGGACAGGTAAGTGTTTTCCTTTAAGAAAAATAAGTATTTGACAGAGCAGTTTTGGTTACAAACTTGCCAATAGTATTAATATTTGCTCGAATGAGCATGCTAGCAAAAAAGGGTTTGGTCAAAGTGAATTCACACCCAACAGGGAGTGGTTCTAACCCTGCTTAATACATCCCTCACCATATTTTCAACATTCCGGCTTTGAATGAAGGTAGCATGTGAGAAGGCACAAGGCTGCACTTCTAGCTGGACTGAAAAAGAGACCTTAATAATGCTTTACCTTTTATATGACTTGTGGGAAAAAAATGGATATCTGGCAGCACTTGGGTGACCACCCACTCGAGTCAGCACTACAGTGCTGTCACAGGTATGACAGTCTGCATAAGCCTAGTGGTGACCAGCTGGCTGAGTGGGTTGATCACATTATGGAGAGAAGGTAAATACAATTATTTTCTAATTTCATATATAACTACAGATAGATATGTATCAAAATAAAAAAGTGGTTAAAATGCATAACTACATGTACTTCAAGATTCAGATATATGTACTTGAAAATATTTCCTTGTACTGATATTATAAAATGCAAAAAAATGAGTAACATACAGTATCTGTAATCAGACATCTACCTATTGATTAACGAGGAATACTAGTACTGTGTTAACATGTTACAATAATAAATAGAAATGTCAGCTAAGAGTATTAAAATAATAATCTATAAAGATATATATGTAAATCTTTTACTACTGTTTAAGTATCACTAATGCCGACTGCATATAATAAAGTTATGAAATAAAAGTTGCTGCAACAGATTTCTAATTATTTGCCATTGCAGGGAAAAGTTGTAACAGAAAAATATTACATGAAGACAGTTTTGCGAAAGATAAATAAATATAACTAAAAACAACTTTTTAACTTAGTTGTCTGTTCATAAGTATTTCTAGCTGCACGTGCAACATGGCGGAAATGATACGACACCCTAGTTAGAATGCATGTTGGGGAAGGAGAGTGGAAGTGATTTGCTAAGAGAATGAGCAGTACAAACGTTTTCAGAGAACATGCTCTTTTAGTTTAATAGTATTTACTATAAATCAGACACAGTTGTGCAGAGAAGGAAATTCATACTTTCTTCAATTGATACATTTCAGTCTTCGGACCTCAACTGTACCAGAGAGTACTACATGTGTTTTTAAAACAAAACTCAAGACTCATTTCTTATTTATCTATTATCTCCCAGAATTCAATGGAATATTAGTAAAGTATTGTAATAATTCACACGTAAATATATATAACAGTTAAAATGGAAAAGAAAAAAATGTTTACAGTGCATATGTCATGTTTATGTTTATATGTGGAAGAAATTCAGGTATACCTAAACAAGATTATCTTTTTGTCTATCACTGATAGCTGAGGAAGAAATGCAGTACAATCAGCAACAAAAGAAGAGACAAATGCATTGTCTGGTTGAGTCGTCTGGTAAGTATAAGATGTGTCCAAAGGATATTTATTTTTAACAGTGCATACTGGAAATCATTATACAACAGGAATGGTAGTAGGAAAATTGATAAAGCAATGGTTTTTGAATTGATTTCTGTACTACTTCTATAGACAATGTTGTGATAGCCTTGCAACTGAAAGAAATGCAACTGAAGACTTAAACAGATCACACAAATGCCCTATAATCTGGTTTGTTAACCTGGTTAACTAAAATAATTACTGATTTCTTTTTTGGTCAGTTTTTTTGGGTCCTGTACACTCTGTATTTAAAATACATAATTTAAACTCACAGCTCTTCAGAAAGGCAAAAGCCATTACCATTTCATTACAAGTATGAATAAGCACTACTCATATATTCTTACCAAATACAGAAGCACATTCCATATCATTACCCCCAAATGTAAGCATACACACGTCCCATACACAGGTTTTACTTCAATAAAGATTTATTTACTGCAGTATTTCAACATTCTGTTCTTAATTTGCATCAAAACAGTATTGTGTGGATTTAGTGTGCTTTTTGCATTTTGGGTCTCTCCCCACTCTTTTTTCTCTTTTTTTCTTATTTTATTAATGCATTTATTTCTCAATTTTTTTGTTATGCTTCTCTCCCATTTTTTCTTATTTTATACAGGTTCAAATCCCTCAGGAGCAAACTAGGCATGTACCTTCCAGGCTAGGGACAAATCACCCTCTGCCTGCCCAGCAACATCCTCCCAGGATCGGAGTGGAGGCACTGGTCCTATTGGCACTTTGACACTTGGCAGCCTGTCAAAACTCACAGAAAGGGGGATTCAGAGCTTGGCTGAGGACATTTGGGTACAGGTGACAGACAGGAGAATTCAGCAAGTCAAAATCTCTCTTCAGTGACAACAAAACACTCTGTCCCAGTTTGTGCCAGCCACTGTGCCAACACAGGCCTCTACCCTCTCAATATCAGGGTTCTCCAGTGAAACACCATCTGGCAGTGGATGTGTTTAAGGCTCTGTGGACTGGGATTCCATTTTGACACTTCCAAAGACCTTCTTGCTTTACCATTACTCCTTTACCCTCCTCCCTTTTCCAACCCACACTAACCTCTTAAAAACAAGAATTGAAAACGTAGGGAGGGGGTCTATCCCCCAACAAAAACATAGTACCCATACCCACCCACCTCCTACAACAGAAACCCTCTTGATGTTTCCCTTGTGTGTTCAACTCTGCTTTTGTCTCTCCTTTATTAAGTCTCTCCAGTCATCTCCATTCTGTTTTTAATGAAACCATCAGGGTAGCCACAAAAGGATATAAAAAAGTTATAACTTTTTTTTCTGCACAGTCTTTAGCCTTTTTTAAAATCCTTTAAGTGTGACTGCATTCAGCCATGCTTGCCAGTTATGTGCCACAGCATATATAACTTATGATTCTGTGAAGTAATTCACAATTTCGAAAGTATGAACTTTGCATCATTTACTCTTTTGTGAAAAGTGGGTGTGTTTTTAGAAATTGCTTTGCTTTTTTTGTATTCATCACAAATGCATTTCACTGACCTCATCTGCATATCCATGTAGCACCACTGTTTGCGCATTACTGTTATTCAGTTTTGAAGTCCTGGACTATGGATACCGGGCTAAGAAGTGTTTAGTGTATCAATCAAATGCATCCGAAATGCAAGAAACTCTATGGCTAAACATGAGGATTTCTTTTCATTTGCCATTCAGAAGCACTGATTGCCATCCTCTTATGACTTACATACTTAAGATATCCCATTATAGAACTAATATATTCTACCTCATTCACAGCTGTTTTCCTAGTAATAATCAAATTTCTTCTCAGTGTCTGATATTTTTTTCTATCAACTCAGATAAGGGATCACATTTCAATAGTGTTTCATTTTTGCAGTTTTGCAGCATCTTAGCCTTACATAGTTATTACTGTGGCTCAAGTATTGATACTGTGCCGAGTGACAGTTCCATTGAGATATCAGTTGGCAAATTTAGAAAAAATGCCAGAGAGCTGTAAACAGACCTCCTTACTTAGATTACATATGCTAATCTGTCATCAAATATAATGATGATATTCTACACCAGGAACTTGAATTTGTTCTGCAATACTGACACTGAAGTACAGCATGGGAGAGGGTGCTGCGTTCTAGAGTATGCCATGGCAAGGGTGCTACATTCTTGAGTTTGTCATTCTTCTGGTTAGATTTTAAGTCAAGGTCATACCTGCCAGAATTTCTGGCAGCTCAGGAGGATGTAAAAGATGCATGGAACTTACTTGGAAACATTATACATTTAAAACATCACCGTATATAATGTGAAATAAAACTGATGCACATTTATACACATTTGTTCATATTTATTTTTATATATTATATGACTAGTATTTAACTTTTTTTTAAACACAGCTTTATTGATTTATCACTTGGGACATTGGCAGTTTTACATTTATACAAAAGTAATCAAACTGTATTAACAAATTAATATTAATAAACATTACACTTCACATATATTGCTATGTATTATATACCCTAAGCAACATTACATACATTTTTCAGATCTTGCCCCTTTAAAAAAAGAAATAATAATTTTTATTAAACCATCACTTATGGCTTAAGCAATTATACGTTTATATAAATGAAAACAAACTGGGTGGCCACAGTGGTGCAGTGGTTAGCATTGTAGCCTCACAGCAAGAGGTTCTCTGGTTCAGTCCTCGGCTGGGGTGCTTTCTGTGCGGAGTCTGCATATCCTCCCTGTGGTTGTGTGGGTTTCCTCCCACATCCCAAAGATATACTGCAGGTGGATTGGACACTCTAAATTGGCCGTAGGTGTGAGTGTGAGTGTGTGTGTGCCTTCTGTGGAAGGTTGGGCACCGGGCTGGCAACTCAACACTGTAAAACTCCACTGCCAATCATGAGCGGACAGGTGATCCGCTGTGGCGACCTCTAACCGGGAAAAGCCGAAAGAAGAAGAAGATAAATGAAAACAAACTATACTGACACAATCTTAGTTGCAAGCATTTTACATCACAAGCCATACTGACACACTCCCAGTTGCAAACGTTACATATCACTTATAATCTACCCAATCATTTTCAGTCAGACATTACATAGCTCATTTTAAGCCCTGCCTTCTTTTAAACCTTATTCCTCCCCTGTATGTATCTTTCCCACAATTCCCATTTCTTTCCTATGTAGTTTGCTCCTACCCTTCTCTAAACATCTCAATTCCACCCTGCCTTCTTTTAAACCTTATTCCTCCCCTGTATGTATCTTTCCCACAATTCCCATTTCTTTCCTATGTAGTTTGCTCCTACCCTTCTCTAAACATCTCAATTCCAGTTGTTTTATCTCTGTTACTATATTCACTACTTCTAATATAGTTGGTTTAGTTTTGATTTCCATGTTCTAGTAACTGCTTTTTTGGCAGCCTCCATATTTAGATAAAGCAAAGCCTTATCATGTCTAGGCAATTCTGATTCTGTATCATAGCTCAGAAAAATTATCTCCCTCATCACACCAATCCCCTCATCCAGCATCTCCGACAGTGCATCCTGCAAGGAATCCTTAAAATCCATCAATCTACTGCACCCCCAGAAAACATGTTCACATGTACGTCTTTCCTCCCCATCACACCTCTAACATTTGCTGTCTACCTGAGAAAAAATTCTCTGGAGTCTTCTTGGTGTATATAAATATCTATGTAAACATTTCCAAGCAAAAATTCTAAACATTCTAGATTTTCTTGCATATTTGGGAGACATACATATATCCTTCCATTGCTTCTTTGTGAATTACTTATACAATCTCAGTTCCCAATCCTTTCTAACCTCCTCTGATTGATTCTTATAATTATCATGCAATATTTTATATGCTCTACTAATGATTCCTTTTTTTATGAAAGCTTCTGTTCTAGATTCTACTAAAAACTCTACCAGTGCTGGTCATTTGTTTAGGACCCCCTATTTCTTTCTCTTTGCCTATACTCTGATATCAATCCTTGATAGAGAAGGCAATCTCTAACCTGTAGTCCAAATAAATTCTTGGCCTCTTCCCAGTCTATTACCTTTAGCAGTATTTAACATATTAATCTATTTTGCCACAACTAAAATTTCATGTGTGTAATTATATCATTCAGTTAATGCATTTTATTGTGTAATACTTCTTAACATCAGTTACCCAAATGTACCCTACACCTGCTATCATTATCTCATCCACCCTTTCCACTCTGACATCCCATGTTCTTATACAATTACCATAAAATTTCATATTCACTTAAAACCATGTTATCAATTTTATAGCTACTGTAAACTTTAATAGAAATCCTTTAATTTTGCTGTCTTTCAAAACATACTAATTTACATCACCCCCCTTCAACTACATTTTAACTCTTCATATACTTGTTATTTCCTATTACTTTTGAAAGGTAACCTATTAAGGGATGTTCTCCAAATCATTTTATATATCTTTCCTTTGCTGTGTTTCCTCTTTCTGCAGCTCATCTAATTGCTCATATCCATTTTCTAAGTAAAATATCATTCATTATCCTACAATATCACTTTTTCCTATGCCTCTAAAACATATCCCTTCTAGGTCAAACATAAACTATGTAGTCTAATACTCTTTAATCTGTTATCCATCATTATACATCAGTAAATTTCTTTTCATTTTCATTGTCCTAAATCTCACCTAATACATTCCATAAGTCTTAAATAACATTTATCCTAACAGATTATCCTTTCTATATTTATTCTACAGTATAAAAAACATTTGCAGTGGTACTAACAAAAAAAAAAAGAGAAAAAAGGATGTAACTAAGTCTAGGTCATCCTTGTTATTAGGCAACACTGCTCTTTTTATATGGTTTATTCTTGATTCTCCACCCCACAAAATGCCCCATAGTGTGTTTTCTCTCTTAACATTTAACATATAGTATATACATTTGACACATAACCACATCTTACCATCTAAGGACAGTTTATTAAACCAATACTAGCCCACTGATCTTCTATTCTAAGTATCTGTTTAATGTCATTTTACTGTCTTTATCTGATAATACCTCTAAACACTTTAATTGCCACACCTTCCAAAATCTATTATTAACCACTATAATAATATCATCTGCATAAGCCAAAAAGAAATAGATTTTCACCCCTTTACTTTTCCCATCCAGCTTCTTTCACCTTTCATTTGTCATAACCAATATAGCATTCACTACTAAGTACAAATATGTATTTACTTATTATTTGTTTACAGGGAAAATCTGACTTGAAATGAACCAATTTTAAGTGGTGGCCCAGGGAGAAATAATCCAGACGCATGTCTTTGAATGACAAAATAGAAAAATATGTCTCCACTCAATTGACAAATCTATATATAACCCTTTTTTCCATTTTGATCTATCTTCTCAGTAAACCATCAATTTATTCATAAACTAACCAGGAAATTACTTGACATCAATTATAAACATTTAGTAAACCTTTCTCCAAGCTCATAACAATGCAAAATATGTTATACTTGCACATGTCTCAAATGACCTTAAATTGTACTAACACCATACCTGAAGTCCATCCTTCTTGTTTCACACTAATAACTAAAGTCAACATTTCCATTACCTGCCTTACGAGTTCACTATATTTACCTTCAAATAAAACTTTATGAAATCCCTGTTTTATCCTATTTTATCCTTGTAGCTATGACTTCTTAAACACTTTTAATATGTATTACATAATGCTATAGTTTCAAATCACATTTAAATTGTCTCCCATTAAAAATCACAATTTCAACCATTATTCACTCATTATATTAACTATTATTCATTTTATTCTCCTTAAGATTCTTATAAAATGTATATCCTATCCTAACCTTTTGAAGTATGCTGTCATCATTTAATAACAGTTATTCTTTATGTAACTTCTCTATCACTATATCATTGTTTACTTAATCACTAATGGTTTTTATCTTCCTCATCCAGCATTTTCCTAACTTTTTTCCTGTATATACTTTATATTACTTGTAATCAATATCCATAATATTTTTCTGGTTATACTTTTTATTACCTTCTTCATCATACAAGTATTTTATATAACTTTTTTCTTCCTTAAAAATTTCACTAATAACAGAGTCACCTCTTCTTTTTCTTTTCTTTAAGAAACATATCTTCTTTGGTAGATATTTTAACTTTTTGTTACTCATTTTATGCCTCCTTTTCCTTTCCATAACAATAAATATATTTCCTCCAAAATGACATCATCTGCTGCAGCTATCTTTCCATAGTCTTTCACTCCTTAAATACAAATTCCTTATGAATACAGTTCTTACACAGTCCCTTTGTGCCTTCCTGCTGCTTCCTTTTCTCTCCATTCCTCTGTCTCTGCCCATGCAGGTGTCAAATGTTTTATATTTTCACCTATCCCAATTAATTCATCATTAATCCTACTCTCTCCCAAGATAGGACAATGATCAGTAAATCTTAATATATATATATATATATATATATATATATATATATATATATATATATATACACATACATATATATATATATATATATATATATATATATATATTTCCCTTTTAAGTTCCTGTAAAGTCCTTAAAAAAGTCTCTGTCTTCACCCTTCCCTTGTGATATGAAAAACCAAGTTCCTTATGTACTGTCAAATCCCCTTTTCTGTAACATTATAGCTTGTATCTCTTTACCACATTTCTCCCATGTAAATCACAACTCTTGTCTCTTATTATTATGTTTGCGTTTACCATCAAACTCTAGCCTTTCTGAATAACAAATGCATAAACTGGAACCAACCATTCCTTTTATTTATAGTTATATTTGCCAATATATCTCTACCTGTCGTTATTACTATAACACCCATAATTACCAAATTTTTCTCTTTATATAAAACTGCTATCCCAGAACATATGTTCATTTTGTCCATAACACTTTACTGTTTGTAGCATTTGAAATTTGTTTTTTCACCTTTCTTTTAGACCTTGTAGCCAGTAAATAGATTGTATCCTTCTATCTTTGCTTACACCATTTAAAACGCAATCTTCTATCACGTATAATACTATGGACATTGATAGATATAACGGCTACAGTATCTGTCTCCCTTACATTATTCTTTCTTTTTCTGCTTTCTCATCTTTTTATGTTTCTGTAGCCTTTACCCATCAGAAGCTTCATCACTCCTATATTCAAATTATATCACCCTTACCTTTGGTTTGCAGTAATTTGCATCTGTTACTAACCATTAGCGGCTCAGTTTCAAACAAAACAAAGGATTTTCATGCTGCATTTCCTCTACAGTAGTATTTCCCAAAGTTTCAACCAAGTTTCAGTTTTTTTTTTTAAAACAACACCCTTATTAAGAACAAATTAGCACACACACACACACACACACACACACACACACGCACGCACGCACGCACGCACGCGCGCGCACACGGGTCTATATTACATTATCGAAAAGCCGTTATATCGTTTCATCGACCCGAAAAAGTCAAACTGTTATAATAGCGAAAACCCGAATGAGTGAATTATTTCCCTGGGAAAGAAATCGCTAGCCCTATCACGAACTACACACTGCTTTAAAATAACAGTCACCCCCCCCCCCCCCCCTAACTATACCAACTCTGAGATCGCACTACAGTGGCGGAAAAGGGCAAAACTCACAAGGATGGCCAAACGTTTTCTTTCCCAGGGAAAGAATTCTCCTATTCTGGTATTTGCTATTATAACAGTTCGACTTTTACAGGTCGATGAAAAGCCGTTCGATATAATGTCTTTTTGATAATATAATATAGACCCCGCTCACAAGCGCACACGTATACATTACAAAACAGCAGTAATGCAGCAACATTAATGAAGAATACAAAGCAAAAAGAAGACATTTCGTGTTATCGAAAAGTAACTGCCTTCTGTGCAGAAATTTTGGTCAGACCAGGTATAGATAGCACTTTTTATTTTTATTAACCACACCTCTTGTGTTGTAGAGGAGACACCAATCCTGCCTCTTGGTTATTGCCCTTTATTTCAGATGAGCATCAGTGGTAGCAAGTTTAAGTTCCCGATTATCATTCATTAGGGTAGTGATCTCTGAGATCTGATGGAGGTGTTGAGTTTCCCAATGCCTGGTTCAGACATTTTTCTGCTATGAAAAAGCAACAGGTTTAACAAACTAATATTAAGATGTTTTGCTGCAGTATACCTTAGTGAGCATAATTGAGTCAGGTACCAGATTATTACATAGATACTGCAAATCCCTTAAAAAGCTTTCGAGAACTGATTACTGCCAAAACAATTGAACCCATTCAGCCCTGACACCATCTCCACACCTGCAACATGTAGGACTAGCGATATGGAACATTCTGTGAAGTCTACTAGGAGTATTAATAACTTGATTAAGCCCTACCAATTGAATAATTTGTATCTATGAGACCTGATTGCATAGTGTGGTATCACCAGAACTTCTGACTTTAGTTGTGATGTAATAATTAAACACTAGTCAATCTGACATGTTTGCATGTAGACATCTTTGGTTTTGGTTTCATTTTTTGATCGCATTCTCCTTTACAACTTCACTGATATATTCACTCTTATTTTGCTTGCCATAAATGTTCCCCCTTTCATTCTAATCTCCTTGCTCACACTGCATTAGTAGCAGTTCTTCTAATGGGGTGTGGGGTTCACATAAAGGTTAAGGTCTTAATCTCACAGATATAAGGTGTAGGATTTGTTTCTGACCTCTGGTTATTCTTCATTGTTACATCACTGTTCCACATCTCATGAAATATGCTCCTTTCAATCTAACAGAGTATAGAAAGAGAAGATGAAGAGGAGCACCCACCATCAACAGAAAAAAAAACAAACAAAATTCTTTGAGTATAATTTTAAAGATATGCTGTCATTCAAGCCAGTGGTGAAAAAATGCTGTCAGAGGACTTGACAGGGTTTCTTCTAAAAATGTATTTTTCTTTCTATTTTACCTTTGTATGGTCATGTTTTCTGGAGACTGCGCTGAATGCCTCTGCCTATTTTGTAACAGGTTATCTTATGCAATGTGTAACAATCAACAGAATTTAGTGTGATTCTTCTTCTTCTGTGTTATCTCCCTTCCATTGACTTACATCAATTGTTAGCCCCACACTACTGGCATAAATCGAATGTCTTATAAATTATGTGTAAATTACGTTTTTGGATTTCCATTTCTCCTTCTTAAAAGAGCATCCATCACATTACTAGATTTTGTAAATGCATGTCTCCATCATTAGTACAGTGACAGAGTAACTAGATGCCGCACATATAACCTACAATCTGATGACAGAAATACAGAAATAAGTATTAGGATTGAATTAATGGTCTTAAAAGTATAAATAACTTATATACACATACATACACACACACACACACAGACACACATATATATATATATATATATATATATATATATATATATATACATATATTTATATGTGGGATCCGTGCAGATGTTCGAAGTTTCACTTCTTCAAACCCACTTCACCAAGTCCACTTGAAGTAGTGAAATATGGGAATATTCCCTTTTTCCCACTGTAGTGCAATCTTGGAGTTGGTATATTTTCTTAGGGGTGTGTGTGGGGTGCAGGGGGGTTCGCCCACCCTGCAAAAACATGTTTTGGTGGGTTTTTTTGGGTCACTCAGGGAACTAGACCAGCGAAAGTGCACTTTCGCTGAAGTGTGGGTCTCCTGCTCTATTTCGAAGAAGTGTTCTTTCGATGGAGAGCAGTAGACTGATATATATATATATATATATATATATATATATATATATATGTGTGTGTGTGTGTGTGTGTGTGTGTGTGTGTGTGTGTGTGTATCAAGCAGTGTATTCCTGAATATTGAACCTCATTACCACTAAATGAAAAAAAAAATGAAAGGCAGAGAATACTGGCAACACAAATAACCAAACCACATTAAATCATAAAAGGAAACCTAACAGTTTTCTTTTGTCGTGCTATCAAGGCCAGCCCAGTCACACACACACACACACACACACACACACACACACACACACACACACACACACACATGCACACACTAACACACCCACAGAAAACAACTCAATTTACAAATTTACAGTCACAAAGGAAACAAAAATAACATTCTTTTGCAAACACAAACAATGCTAAAACAAGCAAAACGGGAAAACTTTCTTAAATATTTCATACTACCATCCTGTAAATTAATTAATCTAACTCTGCAGTCACACAGCTGCAACCACTGGAAAAAAACAAACCTTTAAGTGTTGGGATGACTATGTCAGACTTGACTATAGCATTAAATAAGTAAACCATCATTTCATCAATTGTGCAAAAAAAAAATATATATATATGTGTGTATATGTATATATATATTATATATATATATATATATATATATATATATATATATATATACATATATCTGACCAAAGTAGTTCTCAAGCAGCTGAACTGCAACAATACACGTCTCTACCTCTAAACTAAATGTTAAGCTGGGGGGGGGGCTTAATATATTGCACAATGGTGCATGCAAATTGAAATCACCCTTAATGGACTTTCCCATGATTGTACAGCATCCATAACAACACTGTATGTAAGAATCCATAAAACACAGCACAAACCTCAGCTGCCAGCTCCTCTGGACCACAGTGCCTCTAACAGCACAAAACCAATATACCTGTTCCCATTTCATTCAATAAAATAGTCAATACACTGGTGTTTACCCATTATATTTATAAATATCTGAGAGTGTGTGTGTGTGTGTGTGTGTGTGTGTGTGTGTGTGTGTGTGTGTGTGTAAGTACGTATCTATGTGATTTTATGTGTGTGTGTGTGTGTCTGTGTGTGTGTGTGTAAATAAATAAAGACACAAACATACACACACACACACACACACACACACACACACACACACCATGGTGTATAGCTAGGAAGAAAGACAGATCAGTGGATACAGATATAAACACTTTTAGCAAATGAAACATTGAAGGCTGTCCATTTCCTTGCCTATTCCTCTACAGAGCTAAAATGACATGAAGAGTATGAAGAGCTACACAATCTACTTGTCACCCCCTCAACCCATCCAGCACTAATAAATAAAGGAAAATGTTGATCTTAGGAAGCAGGTGTTCCTGTCAAACAGGAACTGCCTTCAGGGAAACGTACAATCACCGTTTAGGAGCTGAATAATTCAATATCCTATTTCAGTGTGGTTCAATTATATACACTAACCTAATGCAGTCAGTGCAGAGCCCAGGGGTGCACAAGATGAGTGTTCAGAGACACAGTGAGGCATGGCAAGAAACACACTCCAAATACATGCTAATTTTTATAGAACCTGCTTCCTGCCTTCTCAAATCTCTACTCTTTCATAACAGCTTAGTGTACTTAAAGTGGAATGCAGAATTTCATTCATCCAAGCAAAACATGTACTAGAAGTTTAATTAGAACGTCTACTTTCTGGTGGTCTTCTAGTCACATGATGTTGTATCACACAGCTACAGCAACAAGATACTTGGGGTGTTGCTATTTGAGGTAGTTTCTGTTTTTTACTTATATTAGTTACCATCACATTCCTCTCTCTCACTTTCAATTTCTCCTGAAATGCCTCAACAGATCTTAAAAACTCAGTTCAAAATGCCAGCAGAAAAATATTGCAAACATGTTCAGAAAACAGAATCCCCATGTATAGTTCAAAAGCAAGCATAATAGGTTCATAAGCACTTACAGGGCTTTTGATTCAAGAGGATCTTTAGAAGCCTAGACATATATTCCAACAAAATTTTTAGGCTTTATATTTCAAGTACAAATAACCCATTGAGGAGCAGAGAATAATAACATATTTGCTGAATGAAATTCTGTTAATGGGTGTGTATGAGGGACTCTTCAAACCTACAATATCCATATACACATTGCACTAGTAGTGGACAGTATACAGGCTAAAATAGCTTGATATAGTATTAAATAACATTATAAAGACTGTAGTTGCAAGTGGTGTATTAAAAATGATTTAGAAATTAATCTTTTAATTTAATTCTTAGTAGTTCTTTTAGAAGAATAAGCAAACCGAAGGAACAAATTCATATACCTGTGTGAAGTCCATCATATAAAGTATTTTAGACTGAATTTTCTAGCATTGTTTTGTTTCTGTTGATTTGACCACAGTAGAATATTAGCATTGCTGCTTCTGTGGATGCATGCTATATGTGTGTGTGTGTGTATGTGTGTGTGTGTGTGTGTGTGTGTGTGTGTGTGTGTGTGTGTGTGTGTGTGTGTGTGTGTGTGTGTGAGTCTGTGTGTCTGTTAGTAGAATGTGCAGTGATAAAGACTGTGATTGGGATGGATTTGATAGGGTTGCAAATGATGGAAAATTGGGACCAGACAACATTTTTAATTACCTTCTCTTCCTTTCAGGTAACTGACTGGCAGTTATTCCTTGAGGTAGGAACCAGATTATTTATGTGGGGAGTGTCTGGGTGTTCAGCACATCCTGGAGGGTCATGACTAACTCTGGAAAGGGAGGGTCACACCTTGAGGGAATATAATCTGAGACACAGCATTGGTCAAACATCTTTCTCAAAGGACCTGGGAAGTGATCAGACTCTTCCTCCCTTTGAATTGAGTTAGTGCAAAACTCATCAGGCGGTTAAATGAACAAAAATGTTCTGTTAGAATGCAGGATGCAGGCTATGCTCCTGCAAGGGGGTCTAATTTGGCCTCATCCTATGGATAAAATTTGAGTGCAGAGAAGACTTTTCCTATGGCTACATCCGATAACTAATGTCTATCCATTTGATTAATGGTGATCGTGAATAACTTGGTTATGACATCAATATACTACTAAATGTACAGCAGGGTGGGTGATGCCCCAATCAGTGGGATAGCAGATGGGACTCTCCCAATAGTAAGGTATTTATTAGTGAGTTAGTCAGGGGATTCTCCAACTTGAATATGGATGTTCCCTGTGATTATAGAAAGGTATAAATGGAGCATTATCCTCATCAGCCTTTGCAGCCCTTTGATATAATTGTTAGATAAGAAGTGACAGACATAAACAATGGTGTCTGCAATTTAGATGATTCAGCAGAAGGAATCAATACTGGTGAAAGGTGAATCATATTTCGTGATGGAGTGAAATAAAGTGATATTTAATCGTCAGTGTATGTAAAGATTGCATGCTGTGTGAATAAACATTTATCAATATTGTACTGTAATTATTTAAACTGAGTATTCTGAATAGTTAACTTATACTTGGAAATTAAATGAGCTGGGAAATTCAAAGTTGTTTGGTTGTGTTTTTCATATGGAGGGAAGAGTTCATTGCAATTAATGTATACTGCAAATAATTCTAACTCACTGTTCCTGGATCCTATTCAAGGCTTCATCCCTTTATGTCACAGAGCTGCCTATAGGGACTAAGCAAGTTGCTTGCAAGACTGGGTTAAAATAATCCAGAAATGAGCAAAGGCAAATGCCAAATATGAGTGCCTATTATGAGATATATAGAAGATGTTCCACTGCATCAGGATGTGCAGTCTATTCTACAGATTGTAATTGCAACAGTCCAGATGGAGAAGCCATTTAATAACCAAGCACTGATAACATTTCTGGACATGGTATAATACTTATCCTAGATTATTTCAAACTAGTTTATGCTTCTAAGAAGATTGCTTGAAAAAGACATAAGGTGACATTGGAAACAGTAACAAGAGGGCTTTGCAGTACTAAAAAAGTAGTGACTGAATTTCTAGTTCTTCATTATTATGTTATGGCAAATCTAATTTTGTTACAAGTGGATGCCAGATGATCTGGTATTGGAACATGAAACTGTATCCATGATGGTGCCAAAGCAATGACTCAGGCACAAGTAAGAGATGTTAGGATTGAAAAATAAAACAGCTTCTAGCTATTGTGTGCAACTGTGAAAAAGTCTAGAAATATATGTATGAGAGATATATCTTTGTTGAGAGAGATCATACACTGTTACAATGTACTCTTCTAAAGCTTATTTATAAAACACCATTACATGTTTAAAACACTCTTTTAACTTTACAATGTATGGCTTGACAATTTTGCAAGAATTAAGAAAAGAAATACTTACGCCAAATGCACTAATCAGAGCTTCTTCCAAAGAAAGTTAAGATCAGTTATTAAATCAGGATTTGGAAGTGATGTCAATAAATCCATAAGTACCAATAAACAATGGTAAAAACTTGGAATGTATACAGTCTGTTAAAATAAAGTTACTGAGAGACAAGGTGAAGTAAGAATAGCTAGACGAAATGGAAAACATTTCAGTGCAAATTCAGGTGTGGTAGACCTATTATGATGACATTAGCTATATGCAAAGATCTATTGTTCAAATCAAATAAAATTGTAACACATAATGACATTACAGAAAATATGTTTAAGAGAATGCATTAATTATGTCTTGGAATTGTAAAGTGTAACGGCAGAACACAAGATGCCGTGTTTTCCGCATTTATATCATCAGATCTAGATGATGGTAAAGAATTGTCAGTTATTTAACAGGTTTCACAGAAGTAAATGGAAATAACAGGTGATTAAACACAAAACTCTAAAAGACTATACTGTTATGTTGCTGCTTATCTTGTTATAGAGCCTAATGCTTGTTTCATCTCAAATACTCACTTTTTTGATGAGCACAGATTATTTTTCATATTACTCAGAAGTTATTAAAATAAGTGACCATTCATCAAATCTAGTAATTCTTTATTTGGAGCAACATTCCAATATTCTTTCCTCATATAACAATCCCAAATGTGTGAGTTAAAATTTTCAGAAATCTGCGCAAGAAAGTGATTTTAAATATATTATAATTCTGGGTAGATAAGGGCAAAGATCATCTCAAACTGATAAGACCATTATGATAAAATATGCTACTATTAATTCACTAGTTACATGCCCTCCTGGATGTCCACTCCCCTGATATACTATGCTTTACCGAGACCTGGCTCAAGCCTACTACCATTGATAATGAGATTATACCCCCAGTGTACAATATATTAAGACTTGATCGCATCTCTAAGAAAGGAGGGGGGGGAGCCATCTTGTATAAATCCACTCTGGAAGTATCCAAAACTAGTACCCCAAATGCCTTGTTTACTAATAATGCAGAAATCCTCATCACAAAGGTCCAACTCAACAAACGCAAATCTATAAACATTGCATGTATCTATATTCCCTCAGGTGACAACACAAATACCTTGGAGGGTATCATCCACTGACTCTCTACTAACTGCCCCCAGGAAACTATTATTCTCAGGGATGTTAATATCGACTGGAATACTTGCTCTTCAGACTTCCCCTCCACCCATATAAATTTGCATGGCTTCTCCCAGATGATATCTTCCCCAACCAGAATCAATAAGCCTAACAAAAAGGAAAGTATCCAAGACTGGATATTAATAAACAACCTACCCCAGATATATAAAACAGGCACCCTACCTGAGGACTTTAGTGATCACTTCCTGACCTATATAATCAGAAAAAGAAATGACATCCCTCAACAATCTTCCTTTAAAGCCATTAGAAGCTGTAAGAACTTTATTCAGACTAAATTTCAGAATGAACTTAATACATGTGACTGGTCCAACCTATGGCTACTTCCACTAGATGAAGCGGTCTCATACTTTAACTCTACATTTCTTGCTATCTTGGATAACCGTGCTCCCCCACACAGTATCAGAACCAATAACAAAGTAGTACCATGACTGTCCAATGATACAAGACAAAAAACTATTAGCAGAAACAAAGCGTGTACCTCCTGGAGAACCACTAAATCCCAAAAGACCACCTTATATATAAACAGCTGAGAAATGATACAAAGAAGTATATTATGCTAGACAAAAATAATTACTACTGTAATCTGCAACAAAAGTACCAAAATCAACTACAAAAATTCTGGTCAGGCATAAACAAACTTCTCCACCCAGGCCAATCAACTACCCCTACCCCCTTAACTACCCTCCAACAACCTCCTAAAATTGTTGCTAACACCTTTAACACTTTCTTTACAGAAACCATGCAATCCCTAACCAGTAAGCTATCTCCCTATACTCCAAGTACCACCAACCCCACAACTGATAATAAGATCCCCTTTAAGCTTGATCCAGTACCAACATCTTTTATTAAGTCCCTACTTAAAAAACTGAAACTCACCACCCTTTCAGCAGACCTACTACCTGCAGAATATCTCCAAAAAGCCGCTAATGAAATAGCATACCCCATATCAATTTTAATCAACAGAACTATCCACAAAGCCTATATCCCCTCACATCTGGATAATCTCCCACATTGTTCCTCTTCATAAAGGGGGAGATTCCACTGAACTTTCAAATTATAGGCCTATAGCCATTCTGTCTCCCTTGGCTAAAATACTGGAAAAATGTATCCACAAGCAATTTCTTGCCTATCTCAATCAAAACACTCTCCTAGCCCCCTCCAGGCACGGATTTAGATCTTGCCATAGTACAACCTCAGCCCTTCTCTCCTTCTCCCATATAATAAATCAAAGCTGTAATGACAGCAAGCTCTCCTCAGCCCTCTTCCTTGACCTATCCAAGGCATTTGATATGGTAAATCACCAGCTACTCTTAAACACATTAAAATCACTCTCCACAGATAACCTAGCAATTACCTGGTTTCATTCTTACCTAAGTGACAGACAACAAGCTGTACTATGGAAGAATAACCTATCGTCCCTTTTACCAGTCACCCTTGGAGTCCTACAGGGATCTATATTAGGTCCCCTCCTATTCTCCATATTCATTAATGACCTGTACAAAGTCATCCCTGATGCAACTTGTATTCAGTATGCGGATGACTTAACCCTAATCTGCTCTGCCACCTCCCCCACAGATTTACAATCCTTGTCCCAAATCACTTTCAACAAAGTAGAGAACTGGCACACTTGTCGCCAACTACTATTAAACCCAAATAAAACTCCCCCACACGCAAGGTCCCCTCACCACCTCTCACCATAATATCTAACAATGGTACCATAATTTCCCCAGAACCTAGTACTAAACTACTGGGAGTGATCATCGACAACAACCTCACAGTTGATGCTAATATAGACAAAACTATTAAACCAGTAAATAAAAAATTAGGCTCTTTATACAGGATTAAACCATTCCTAACCCCATCTGCTAGAACTGTTATTGCCCGTACACATCTACTATCGACCCTTCTTTATACCTCACCCATCTTCGTAAACCTAAGCAAATCAAACCTTAATAAATTTACTAGGTGCTAAAATAACATTGCCAGATTTGCCACAGGATCAGCTTATAGAACCCATCACTGCCTTAACCTTCAAGGCTTGAACTACCCTATTAACTGCAATATAACCATCTAATAGTTGTTCACAAAATCCTCTACCAACCAGACAGTACACCCATACTGAAAAATATTATTACCCCCTACAGTAACCTAAAATCCCTTCACTCTTTCAAAAAATCGCTAGTGCAAACTGTTAAAAGCAACAATTCAGCTGGTGAATCATTATTCTCCAACTCTGCCCGTATAAACTCGAACCTACTTCCTGCTGAACTCACCACTGACCCTTCCTTATCCCAATTCAAAAAATCCCTTAGGAAATACCTAAAAATACAGTGGCTTTGTCCCTGTACAAACCCTGACTAACCCCCACTCAAACATATTTCATAAATGAGAACCTCATTACAAGAATAAAACTCTGACTCTCTAACTGTTTAAAATTCTGTGTATCACCTACCTACTGGAACAATTTAAAGTTAACACTACACCATGTATGATAACCACCTTAATATATGTGTTTTCCTTTTTCAGCTACTTGCTTCCAACCTTTGCTGTGTGTATGTGAGAAAAACATGTACCTGTGTGTACATATCGTTAAACAAATCTCAGTTTTGTCATAACTCACTGTAATAATTTCACTGTATTTACACTTGTTTTTGTACATTTGGAGCTTTTCTCCCCGGGCCTTCACTGAAAATAGACCTGTATCCAGTCAGACTTTCCCGGTTAACAAATGTAAAATAAATAACTAAATAAATAAAATACTAATGTGTATCAAGACTGTTTTCTTCTTTGCTAAAGTATCAAAATACTCAGCTGCAAGATTTTAGGGCTAAATCCATTATATTTATAATGGAGGCATGACTTAAGATAAAATTGCATGTTTGTTCATTGCTGCATCATCCTGACAATACATCAGATGTAAGAAATGTTGCTGATCTGTTGATGCATGGAGAGACAGAAAACCCTGACTATGACTCAGGCAACACAAGTTTGATTAATGGTTTGAGAAGCTGCTGGAACTATCAATGAGAAGTGGAGAGTGACACCACATCACTCGCCTACCTCTCCTTGGGTTGTGTGTGTGTGTCTGTGTGTGTGTGGGGGGTTGCTTGCCCAAGGTAAATGGCCCTGGTGTAGAGTTCCTGGTGCAGACCAGATTCTACACAGGAATCATGGCCTCTAGGAGGGTTAAGGTAGACATGAGGTATTACTTCACTTGTGGATATGATGGAGATTCTATTACCGATGCCCTCTGCATGCAGAATCCCTAAGCACATCAGTAGACGTATGCAATAGGTTAAAAACAAAAAACCTTGATGGCTTCTTAATAAAGACCCCCTCTCAAAAAACTCTCATTCCCCATAAATGGAGAACAAATATTCCAATGGTCTGAGAATGGGTCTGATGGTCATTAAGCTGTGGGAATGAAAACGCAGACCAAAAAAACTAAAGGATTTTGGCAAAAATAGAGCAAAACAAAAGGTCTGCTATTGTAAAACAGCAATTATTTTGCCTTCTTTACATCCAGAGAAAATGATAAGAGTACAGAATCCATTAAGGAGCATAGATGTGAACAGAGCTCATGGTCACACAGTATAAAAATAGAGGCTAAGGAAATCAAATCCTGGAGTCCGGGAAGGTTAACAGCTCACAACCCTAATCCTGCATACTGCAGATACTCTGAGCAGCATACATCTCAGCTTCTCAGCTTTCAAAATTATAGCAGGGGGAGATAAAAAAGCACAGTAGAAGATCAAAAAATCATAGCAGTTAAAACTGGTTTATGCATAAACTCACAGCTTGGGAAGAGTGAGGGCATGCATGTGTAGGCCTGCTCTTTTGGGCCTTCATTTCAATACCACTGCTTTAAGCCAGTGGCAACAGCACTCCGCGTATACACACACACACACACACACACACACACACACATCTGCCAGAGCAAGTCAGCAGAAAGACTGAATTCTTCCTTTCTCTGTCTACCACAAAGAATATTCAGCAATAAAAATATGGCATTTACATCGCAGAAAAAAGTGACTTGGTAGTCAGTGACAAAGTCCAGATATAGTATCTTTTGTTACACCAAGCATGCACAAAAGAAAAAAAAAATATCCCTCAGGTAGCAATTCTCCTGGCATAGCTCTTAACCTCTTTGCACAGGGATCAGGAACATAAATAATGATGTGTGTGGTTGAGTGGGGTGACAAAGGCCCAAACTTACTGTCTGATTTTAAACATTTCCTTTGTCTACTTGAAAGTTTCCTGAATAACAAGTTTTGCATTAGTATGCATTTTCTGAAAAATGTGAAGTCTGAAATTCAAATGTCTGTCATTAACTATACAGCAATTTGCTCAAAAATATAAAGAGATCAAAATGTCAAGCAAAATCAGTAATCTCAGCACACAAAAACAATCTAAATATACAGATATTTTTACTTCTGCTACTCATCTCACCTTGAAGGCTTCTTCAGTGCCGTTCTTGAACTTATTCCGTTTTCACTTTTCATTGTACTGAAACAAGTAATGTTGACATTCAATCCATTCTTCTAATGTCATGTAGCACCCTTTTTGAATTTGGCATAGTGGCACTAAACATATACCAGTGACTGCTACTTGTCCCTTTCACTCTGTCGAGTTTCAGGATGTTGGTCTTTAATTGCCTTTACAGTCTAGCCAGTGGAAGAGTAGAAATAAGGGCAGACTAAGGTCAAAGCCAAACAGAAGAGCAGGCACTCATTTACAGACTAAAATTGCAGCACTCGGGTAAATGCAGAGTGGCTGAGAGGTATGCTGAGCAGACCTTAATTGAGAGAAAGTAAAAAACAAATGTCAAGTCATGATGTAGAAATAATATCAATAATTCTCTGTCATGAATTTTGGGTTACTCTATTGCGAGCAGTATATGAGAATATATTCTTTTTTAAGAAGTCATCATTTAATTCCATTCACAGAAGTTCTTGACTAAAATAGATTAACATTTTAAATGTATGTGGGTCTGTTGGTTTAAATGGATAAATTACTTTAAAAGCAATACTTAAAATAAGACCACGACTACATTATTAATTTTATGCCTTTAAGGACTAATTGTTTTGCAGCATGTGATTGAATGCATTTAAACAGCTTTTCTATGTGTACTAGTTTAACACTTTCAAGAATTCCAGAATGACTCTTAAATGTGTGAAAGGTTGCCATTCATACCATTATTTATTTTAATAAATACAGCTTTCAGGTCTCTTGAGATGGTTTACTTTGTTTGCTTATTTCATTGGTGTTTTATAATAAGCTCAGAGTCTGCCTGCTGGAACTTCCTGTTTTATGTTTAAAACTTCTCTGTCTACCAACATCTGATAAAAGGCTGCAAGAATGTATTATGTGTACAGACTCCAATAAAGAAAGGCAGCTGCTGAGAAAAACTGTCTTGTCAAAAAAACAGTTGAAAAGAAAAAACTGCCAATAGTAATTAAGAGGTATGACACATACCCCCGGATTCTCTATAGCTTGCACGGTGTGCAAGATCGGTGCACAAGCTCCAGCAGGCAATCTGTCTGCTGTGCGATCCAGGAACAGCCTGCAGGGGCGTGCACGAGCGCTCCTGCACTAATCCTACACGGACTAAGCCCCTGTATGCAAATCACTCCATTTGCAGGGGAAATCTATGCAAATGAGGTGATTTAGCAATCCAGGAAGCTTGCAACCGGCTGTGCAGAACTAGTGCAATCTATAGAAATGTACTCGGTTAGTAACAGAGTACATTTCTGCAAAATCCAAAACGGAGCTGTGACAGCCTCAAATAAAGGCTGCATATCATGTAGTAAGCATGCCAATGGCCAAGTATAAGGTCATTGGCATTGCAAACAGTGAAAAAAATAAAATAATCAACTTTTTTTTTTAGCCGATCTTGACTGTTTAAGCATAGGGCAGCAGCACGCAAAGGGGCTTGGGGGGAAAATAACAATTTAAACGTAAATTAAGCATACTAACTAAAATCAGCATTCTGACATGCAAGTCAATGGCAGGCAGAAGACAACATGGCCAGTGAGTAGTGGTTGCTAAGGGGGGGAGGCTCATTGTGAGACATGTAACTATGCATTAGCAGGCAATCCTATGCAAATGAGGGGAAGGATAGTGAATCCCAGTTTTCCCCAGCATGCTATTCAGGTCCCAACAGTGTAAGAGTAGGAATAGCTTGGTGCAAGCCTAGGAGTTAGGTGACATCATGTGGGGGTGTGTGTCAGGCATACTGTAAGTGGATTCCCTGTGGCTCGGGTTTGCTCCTAGCTTAGCACAGCTAAGCTAGGGGGTGTCTAAACCTGCCTAGCACTCTTTACAATGCCTAAGCTGGTGTGCGCACCGCACACCGGGTTTTAAAGGAAGAAAATAAAGTTAAACACGGAAATAGCAGCAGTGTGCACATCTGTGCACTCTGTTTGTGCGGTGCGCCATCAGGCTTAAACAGGAAGGCAATGGGAAGGGAAAACAGCAGTAGGAAGGTAATCTAGGAGAACTAGCATAGCTGGTAGGTGAAGTGTATCAGAATCAGCCAATTACACAGGCAGCACCCCAGCCCAGCCCAGCCCAGAACACTACTATAAACTATGCAAACAACTTCCCCTCTGGTCTTTACCACACTCTACACCACCGGTGTAAACAAACAGGGAACTTTTAACCCTCGCAACAGCAAAATAATATGGGCTGCAACAGCTATCATACAACTACTTGTGGAAGAGGCTGATGGTGGTGAGGATGTGAATGCTGTCGACCAACCCACAGTGAGGAGACGGAAAAGAGTGCACAGACCCAGGGTAACCTACCAGGGGCTACATGAACTGGAGATAGTGGAGTGCTATAGGGTGTACAGGGACCTCCTACAGCAAAATGATGAGCTGTGCCGGCCACGGCAGGCACACAGAACTAACAGAGGGGACCCCATCCCAGTGGATACCAAGGTATGTGTAGGCCTAAGAATACTAGCTACAGGTACCTTCCAAAGGCCAACTGGGGATATGATGGGGATCTCACAGGCATCAGCACCCAGGGTACTCCACCAGTTCCTGGATGCCATGTCAGCACATGTCGGTGAGCACATATATTTCCCCAACACCCGTGAGGCGTTGTCCAGCAATATGCAAATGTTCCACCAAATAGCAGAATACCCTGAGGTAGTGGGTGCTATAGACTGCATGCACATATGCATCAAAGCACCACCCGGTGAGCAGGGTAGGGTCTACATCAACTGCAAGGGCTTCCCCTCCATCAACTGCCAGATCATGTGCGATGCCCAGGGCATAATAATGAATGTGTGTGCTGGCTGCCCTGGAAGCTATCATGATTCCCACATCTGGCATCTGACGCAGCTTTACCAGAGATTTGCCAATGGGAACTACCTGATGGTCACCTAGTGGGGAATGCTGGATACGCACTGGAGCCGTGGCTGATGACACCCATCAGATATGCACACACACCCGAACAAGAACTTCGTAATGAGGCACATGCACAGACCAGAATTATAGTAGACCATGTGTTTGGGATGCTCAAGTCACGGTTCTGGTGCCTGGACACATCCGGTGGAGCCTTGTAGTACTCACCAGCTACATGTACTCAAATTGTCCTTGTATGTGCCATGCTGTACAATATGATCCTGTGGAAACAGCTGCAGCAGGAACAGCACAGGATAGGGCCACACAGCCCCCCCCCCCACCATTGCCAGGGCCTGCACAGACACAGAGTGACTCGGAGGAGAACAACCTGAGCCTGCCCAGGAGGCAGAAGGAGTCGTGCCCAGTATGCCCTGACTTTGGCAAAGAGGCAACGCATAGCACATACACTGACACAGGAGTGACCCAGGGAATGACAACTCTCTCTGACTCTCGCATACAGTAGAAGGGATGCCAAACATTATACCACCTGAACTCAACCATGTCAGTTCTGAAGGGTAGGAAGTCTGAAACTAATATGTAGGTAAATAAAAGCTAAGATCTGTAGTACACTGGTATGCCTCTAGTCAGCAAGATAGGTAAGATTACAGAATTAAATGGAGTACCTGACATACCACTACAGTCATAGTAAATGTGTACAAGTGTCAGGTGTGCCCCTCTATCTTATGTAGACATGTAGTAACAGGCAGGCGTGCCCCCACAATCCTGTGTAGACATGTAGAAATGGTTAGGTGTGCCCCTCTTCCTACGTAGAAATGTAATAAAAGTCAGGTGTGCCCCCCAAAGCCTTTGTAGAAATGTAGAAATAGTCAGGTTTGCCCCCATCCTATGTAGAAATGTAGTAACAATCACGTGTGCCCCCCCATCCCATGTAGAAATGTAGTAACAGTTAACGCCATGTGATGGACGGATACCATGCAGAAACGGTGTGCTACCTGTAGCTGTACAACACATAGGTCAGCACTGCATTACAGACAACCTGGACTTGATCCACACATTCAATACAGATGGACATACTGGGCATGCTCACACACTTAGAGAAATGAAGGCAATGACAGTCAACAACACACTGAAAGGTCATATTGTGCATGCTCACACACTTAAACACATGAAGGCCCTGTCTGCAAACACCAGTGGAACAGACATAACTGGCAGTCGCAGATGTTAGTGCAGACACTCCTCAGTATGCACCACACATGCTTTGCAAACACAGTGGACAGGAATACAGACATATATCTAAGGACAGCACACTATAATAAGCCAAAGGTAGACATACATAGATGTGTGGAAGAGGGTGACCTTGACAAGGAGCCATCCAGGCCTGTCCCACCCAGCACACAGCCTAAGGGCCGCAACCGCATGAGGTTCAGATGTTACTCACTGTAGATACTATCCACTGGTATCTGTCAGCAGTACAGACTATGTGGTGCATGTGCTAGCTGTGCAACATGACTGTACAAGGAAGGTGTCATCTAGCATCTGTATACACGTACCTGTGAAATATGACCCTGTGTGTGCCTGCATGTAGTGTGTCAACCTCTAGATGAATGGGTTATGGCCCATGCACACACACTGCCCTCCCCATAGCCCTACTATGACAAGCCTGCTGAGGTCATCCACTGTGAAATACACCTTTGGGAGAGTTGTAGCCCAGTAATCTCCGTGGCGTGTCCCATAACTGCGTACTGCTGTAGTGTGATAAACTAGTTAGCTTGGAGTTATAATCCCATACTTGGCAAGTGTGTGTGTCTGTGTGTGGAGAGAGCAATGCTTTTTAGGGTAGTCACACTCCCTACAATTGAAATGCGCTACTTTGGTAAGGCTGCAGATGTCATCCACCTAGAAATACACCTCTGGGAAGGTTATAGTCCAGTAATCTCTGTAGCGTGTCCTGTAACTGTGTACTGCTGTAGTGTGATACCTTAGTTAGGTAGGTGTTCTAATCCCAAACTTGGCAAGTGGGTGGATGTGTGTGTGTGTGTGTGTGTGTGTGTGTGTGTGTGTGTGTGTGTGTGTGTGTGTGTGTGTGTGTGTGTGTGTCTGACTCTGTATAGAGAGCAATGCTTTTTAGGGTAGTCACACTCCCTACAATTCAAATGCTCAACTTTTGCAAGGCTGCTGATGTCATCCACCTAGAAATACACCTCTGTGAAGGTTGTAACCCAGTCATCTCTGTAGTGTGTCCTATAACTGCGTACTGCTGTAGTGTAATACATTAGTTAGGTTGGTGTTTTAATCTGTGCCTGTCTGACTCTGTCTGTGTAGACAGCAATGCTTTTTAGGGTAGTCACACTCCTTGCAATTCAAATGCTCAACTTTGGCAAGGCTGCTGATGTCATCCACCTTGAAATACACCTCTGTGAATATGGTAGCCCAGTAATCTCCATAGCACATCCTATAACTGTGTACTGCTGTAGTGTGATGGACTAGTTAGGTATGTGCTCTAATCCCAGACTTGGCAAGTGTATGCGTCTATCTGTGTATTGAGCAATGCTTTTTAGGGTAGTCACACTCTACAATTCAAATTCTCAACTTTGGCAAGGCTGCTGATGGCATCCACCTAGAAATAGACCTCTTGGAAAGTTGTAGCCCAGTAATCTTTCTAGCATGTGCTATAACTGTGTACTGCTGTAGTGTGATATAGAACTCTGGTAGAGTTCTATTCCCACCCATGACAGTTCTGGATGTTTTGTGTGTGTTTCAATGTCTGTATAGGGAGCAATGCATTTTAGGCTAGTCACACTCAGTACACTTCAAATGCCCTACTTTGGCAATCCTACTGATGTCATTCATTGTGAAATACACCTTTGGGGAAGGAGTTCTCCAGTAATCCCCATGGTGAGTCTTATAACAGCTCCATGCTGTAGTGTGATATAGACCTCTGTTAGGGATTCTATACCCACACATGTCAGTTGTGAATGTTTTGTGTGTGTTTCAATGTCTGTGTAGGGAGCAATGTATTTTAGCCTAGCCACACTCACTACAATTTGAATGTCCTACTTTGGAAGTAAGCCAGTGTTGAGCCAGTCTGCCTGTAACCTCCACAGTGCTTTGTTACATGCCTAGAAGCTTAGTGTATTTACCCAGTGAGATGTCATGTCCAGATACTTGCCAGATGTACTGCTGCTGGGCCTCCCTTAACAGTCACGTATGTCAGACAGAGCGGTGTGATGCTGTACAGATGAATGTCACTATCTAATGGGTAGTATGTGGCAATGGCACCTCTGTAGCAGCAGTTATTATGGGTCAGGACAGACAGGGGTGTGTAAGTGCATAACCTATGGGGGGAATGTATACCAGTCGCTATGTGTTATACCCATATACATGGCTGTTAACATCCATATTGTCAGACTTGGTCCACATGTTCTGCACTAAGGGGTTCTGTGTATATCTCTGGACTGTACAAAGTGTGTCAGAATGTCCATATCTGTTGGCCAATATCTCTGCTTTAGTCCACAGGAGCATTACGTGCTTGCAGCTGTACTGTACTATGATGTCCTTAGGATGTCTGTCAGTAGCCAATGGCGCACATGTGAAAAGCAGATGTGACCTCCCACACACAACGTGTCTGTGAAGACAATCCCTATTACAGTAGCAATAGTCTACTAAAATACCTGCTAATCATACCTGATATTCCCTTGCACTATGAAGTTGGGACTATAGGGGCTGCGGTAGGGCTACAATCTATGTTCAGGACATATGGTAAATATATATGTACATATGATTATCCAGATATCTATACAGATAATTACACATGTACATATCGACATCTATAGATGGGTGTGTATATGTACATAGATATGCATATACACACCCAGATATATACATATACAGAGCATTATATGTCTGCACATATACAGATAGTGATACATATGCACATATACATATACCATGCTGCCATTCTTGCCAGCAGTCCACTGCTGTTGCATCCCCCACACATATGGTGGGGCTGGGGCCATATATGTGTGGGTTTCACCTACACAATACATGTGTGCCCATGTGCACTCCAGAGATCAGTGTATGTAACAATCATATATGGCCCTGAATTAGTGAGTCTGGGGGGGGTGCACCATACATAACCTAGGCTGTTACAAAATGTGGGGGTTTCAGGGGTGAGCTGCCTTAAGGTATCTGGATGTACAGTACCATACATTTCACCTATCTTGACATTACTTACAGAAAGTGGGTTACTGCAGGCCTACTTCCCCCTGCCATACAGACTGTTCTGTTTGCCAGTGTGCCTGTGATGGTGTCAGTTACGCTGTGTTATGTAACAGTTATATCCCATTTGGTCAGCTGAAGTCTTTACCACCTAGTGATTGTGTACAGAGTGTAGATAGTAGCTGCTGGACTATACACCTGCATCACTTACTGTTGATTGTGCGGCTCAGTCTGTCTTCACTATTGTACAATTTGGAGGGCTTGGCCTGGACAGCAACAGTTGTGAACCTTTCCAAACTACTATATTAGTATAACTGTTTCATAGTTGCATTACTCTGTTTATATGGATGTCAGTGTCTGAACAGCTATATGACATGGCATATAAAACTGTAATAGTACACAAATAAAAGTTTTCCATTTCTGCAAACCTGTGTGTGGTGTTTTATCCTATGACCTCTCTGTGGGTATATGTTGCAGGCACCGAATGTCATTTGTATGGGTGGCTCATCCAGTATCCAGTTGTTAGGGTGTTAACTGTAGGCATAGTGGCTGTTCCATATTGTGTGCACCTACTACATAAGTATCTTACTGTACATATTGTTGCGTGTGTATGTGTAGTCACATGTATATCTATATGTATGTATATATATATATATATATATATATATATATATATATATATATATATACATATACATATACAAGTAAATGTATATCTGTATCTCCATATATGTGTCTGTGTATATGTATCCTGGGGATGTTGATAGCGTCCACATTTTACATTTCCTATGGGAGCCAGACTGTACTGCATGATATGTTACCAATACCAGCCTCACATCATACAGGTGGGATGTAGTACTGTTAACATCTTGTGCCCATGTCGTGTCAGGACCCGGTTATTGTATCTGCAACACTTGATAGTGTATTGCAGGGAGGACATGTTTGGCTATGGGGGATGGGTATATTTATTCTTACAAGACGTATATCATTTGGGGCCTCTAAACATCATTAACGGTGCATTTGGACACATATGATTTAGTTAATCTCCCATTGATATCTACACATGTATGTCCATATATACCTATATCGATATATGTATATCAGCTTACATATATATAACTATGTTCATATATACCTACATAGATATATATCTGCTTACATATATGTAACTTGCTGTTTATATATAGACATATAGGTGTAGACATATAAATGTGTTGTAGGCATTCGCATGAATATATGTTCATATATATTTATATATATGTATATATTCCTATATATACATATATATATCTATATACATATATATATATATATATATATATATATATATATATGTATATATATTCCTATATACATATATATATATATATATATATATATATATAAATATGTATATATATTCCTATATACATATATATATATATATATATATATATATATATATATATATATATTCCTATATATATATATATATATATATATATATATATACACGTTGTATCTGTTTAGATATTAAAATATTTACACACACACATACATCTACATGTTGGACTATATTCTTTGTACTGTTTAATGACTGGCCAGGATGATATGTTTTTGAAATCATTAGTGTTATGTGTATCTGGCATGGCTTAGTGGTAAATCACATTGTCTATGCTGTGCAGGGTCCTGGGTTCAAGAACTTACAGCGACTGTTTATTTTGTTACTGGGCAGAACATGGGCCATTGGATACAGTGTGATTAAGGCACTTTAAGCAGTTGTGCGGGTTTGCGCTGAGGTAATCACTGCTAACTTCCTGTTACAGTTTCTTATATTCAGTTAGCTTCTAAATTGCTTAACCAGAGTAGGCATTGCTTACCCCTGTGCAAACAGGCTTAGACCTGCTTACTGCTACTTAAAAGTGCTTACTCCCGCTTACCCCCATGCTAATTTCTTTAAAGGAAAAAAAAAAGGGTTGATAGGAAAGTGGTGAAAAAGGGGCATAAAGAAGGAAAGACAGTAGGGAAAATAACTAGTGATGTGTCAGAAAGGGTGTAGGGAAGATCCATAGCTGCCCATTTCTTCTACAGCAACAGCTGTGCATATACACTGAATTTGGAGGTAGATTTGGACACTCAAACCCCTGGGAGAGGGGTGAGGACAACAATAATAAGATGTGATGCCAATTAGACCGGATTACATGTGTCCAGTGGGCACATGTGGGAAATGGACAGCTATGTATGGGGCAAGATTTTTTTTGTGGGAACAGAGTGCCCTTTTTTCTTTTTAACAGGTGAGAGTGGGCTGTTGGGGATGGGTAGTAGGTATATTTGGGGAGGTAGGTTGGGGAGGTTAACAAACAAGACACACAAGATGCATATGGGGTGGTATATGACACATATGGGGGTAAACACCTTGATGGGGAGGGGTGTTGGGATATCAGAAGCCCACAAGCCCCCTAGTGGTAACAGTGGGACTGAGGTCCCACCCATGGGCAGTCACCACTGCACCTTCACAGCCCCACACATGGGCAGTCACCACTGCACCTTCACAGTCCCAAAAGTGGCTGTGCTGGGGGCTGTGCCGCAGAGCCAGGCTGACTCTCTAATTGCAACATGCAGCCCTTGAGCTGGCGTAGAAGATCACCAAACTGCTCGCTGATCGCTCTACGCACCATGACCCTGACCTGGCGATGAGTGACAGGTGCCTGTCCATGCACATTCCCAGGGGCGGGCGAGCCCCATCCTTTGAGGTGGTTCCACCCAAAGGTGGTGCCGGACCAACGGACAGGGAGGTCTGGGGTTGGGTCCCAGACATGTTGGTGCTCGGTGCCACGGCCAGCTCAGGTGGGACAGGTCGGTCCGCTGGGACCTGCCTTTCCAAGTGTGCTATAGTGTTTAGATTTCATCATCATATATAGGTTAGTAATAGTGAACACATTATAGGGTTAGGTATAACAGCATGCATAGATATTCCCGTTAACCCAGACACCAGATACGGAACAGTTGCATAGCAAACAAAACACATGCATATATGGGACCACAGTGGTAATATGAACAGCATGCACGTACGTTGATGGCACCATGCCAACAATGTTGGAATAATTCAATATGGCACATGCATGAGAACCATTAAAATATTTATCAAACAACTGGACATCATCAGAGTCATTACATACCGGTTGGGGTGGGTATGTTGATTATTGTTGGAGATAAGGTGGGGGGAGAAAGATGTCAATTAACAAGTAGTATATTCCTATAGTCCACATTACTTTCCTAGTCAGTGCTATTATCTGTACCTTACAAGTCTTACTACACTACACTATAGCCTTAGTTTGGACATGGATATGGCTGTCATCATCATTACACATGAACCAGTTTTACCTGCAGTATACACCTCTTACCTTGTATACCTGTGGAGGGAATGTTTGTTAACACTGACTAACTGTTTGTACACATATACCCGTATTCCAGGTTGATGGTTTGCACTATGTTATCCAACTTTTTCTGCACAGACTCTGGCCATGTGTTGACCACATCCTGGTGTGCCTGGACATATCTAGAATATTGTCCTCTTCCACCTTTAGTGACCTGACACACACATATACATGCTTTCCTACACAGTTATATTTTGTAGCGCAATGTGGATGACAGCGACCATTGATACTTTATTATTCATAGAAACTGCAACACTCAGAATCCCCTACAATACCAGGGTGGACAGTACCAGTACAGGTAATATTGGTCTGTATTTCTCAGCACAGTGTTCATATCCAATGTACCTGTGGAGCAATGTTTGTTAGCACTGCCTAACTGTTGCCACACAAAGTTCCAGATTACAAATTAGTATTATGCACATACATCTCACTCTGCTACTGTACACGCTCTGGTCACAGCTTGACAACATGGGAGTGTAGATAGGACATACTTGAAATAATACTCTCCTGACAGTTTTGGGAGTTGCTGCAGTGAAAGGTGTGTTCTCATGTTGGTTAACAATCACTTGTATTCCCTGTTTGCTGGCTACACATCTGGGATCATCCCACAGACCTACCAGGGGGACAGGGGGATAGGCAGCAGATATGGGCACATATGCTGTACATTCTGGCCTCATGTGTACAGTTGTGGGGTATGAATCTGTATACAGTCTAATTCCACTCCCAGGATTCAGATCATGGCTGTGTCTGCTACAGCTTAAACACTGTCCATCACAGCTGTGTCTGCTATATTGATATTGCTGTATATCTCCAATCTGCCTTCTGTCTTATTAATTCCCTGTGCTTATGCATTCTGACCTTGTATAACAACATTCATACAGATTTCCTAGACAGTTATATGTTGTAGGACAGTGTGGGCAACAGTGATGTGTAATACCTCATTATTCAGAGCAACAGCATATCATTCTTGTATTTCTGGGCACAGTGTTGGTATCTGACAGATCTGTGGGAGGAATATTTATTAGCACTACCTGAATGTTCCCACACACAGTACCAAGTTCCACATTGCTATTATGCACATGCATCTCACTCTGTTACTGTACACACTCTGACCACAGCTTAACAAGTTGGGGTGTAAATGGGACATACGTGGCTTCTTAGTCACATAAGGTATTGGGGACTTGCTAGTGTGCCAGGTTCATTGTCATAGATGTGTGTCAATCAGTTGTATTTCCTGTTTGCTGTCTATAAATCTGGGATCATCCCACTAATTTCTCAGGGGGACAGGTTGATATGTAATAGATATGGGCCCCTTTAATAGACATTCTGGACATTCTGTACAGTTGTGGGGTATGATTCTCTGTGCAGACTATTACCACTGGCAGGATTCGAAGGGTGGCTGTGTGTGCCAAAAAAAGACAGATCACATCTCATTTGCATGTGCTATTTGATTTTTGTTGTCTGCATTTTCCCTGTTTACTGTCTATGTGTCTCTCAGTTGTACTAAATGGCCTATGGGGATTACAACTGTCATATACAGGCATTCCTACACATTCAATTTATGGTGCATGGTGTGGGTAACAGTGCTTAATACAACAGTACTATTACATGATTGCAAATCTACATTACCATATGATACCAGAATATACACATGCAGTCCAGCAGCTGGACCTGTTTTGTCAGGATATTGCACTTTTATTGACATGCAAACAATATGAGACTCTTTGTGCCATATTTTCTAGTGTATGCAGTACTTACCTTGAACAATACAGGTTTTATACTAGCAATTAATTTACTACTACTTTTATTTTTATTTCCTATGACAGAAAAAGCATGAGTATTACTGACCTGCCTAGCATCTCAACCTTGCCAGGTGGCTGATGTGGGCCTCCTGGTTCATGGCCCGCTCTGTTGCAGCTGTGGGGGACATAAGAGGAATATTGAGCCATACCTATCCATGATATACCTGAGCTGGCAATTATTACACACATACTGGGGTGATACTTACACACATTTGGAACATCCCCTGATGCTCTAGCCTCTTGGAGCCACTCCTCCAAGAGGTCCCTCTTCCAATGATTCAGGTCGGTATAGTGGTGCCTGACCTGCTCACTAGTCCAGGGTATGCCAGTGGCACTGGTGAGGTCACAGGTAAGATGGTCCCAGGCCTCTGCCTTATATTGGGAACCCTGGTACTGGCCCTGCAGCAGTCTCTGTGCATGGTCTTTAACTAGGAGTCCTGCCATGACCTTGGACTCCTGGATGCACCAGCACTGCACCTGGAAGTGCACTCCTTCTCCCCTTACTGCCATAGTGCCTGCAAGGGGAAGCTACAACCAGTTATGAGATGCATTCTCGCCTCTTGGGTTTAAGTAGGGCCGATTTCCCACACTTTTCCGTGATTGGCCGGTTTTGAAAAGGCTAAGCTATGGGCAAACCTGCTTACCTAAAGTTGGCACTGTTTAAAGAGGTATACCACTGGGCACAAAGAGTTAGCTGGTATACACATTGCTCACACCTCCTAAGCTGGCCTGTGTAATGCTTAGCATTGCTTACATTAGACTTTCATTATAATGCCTTTTTGGCATTGTGTTATTATTCATTGCACCTTATATGTATGCCTGGTATCCCTGATTGATGTGTATGTACACTCTGTGGGGTCCTTGTGTTTTATTCGGGACTTCAACACACTATTACAATTACACCTCACTTCTCGGCTTACTGCTGTACTCCAGTTCACATATTTATGTTATGTAGTGGGTTATGGCACGTATGACTGTATACTAATGGCTTTCACAAGTTCAGTTTGGTTATACTATGGTGAGGACTTGTTTGCTACTGCCTCATTATTCTGTGCTGACTTGGTGGATAACTACTGGGACTATGGTGTATAGTGTCCTGGGTTCAAGACCTGCATGGCTGTTTATTTTGTTGATGGGCAGAACAAGGGCAGTTGGATACAGAGTGATTAAGGCACTTTTGAACAGTTGTTAGCAAGTTTGCATGATGGTAAGCACTGCTAACCTGTTGTTACATATGCTTACAGAGAGTTAGCTTTAGAATTGCTTAGCCAGTGTAGGCATTGCTTACCACCATGCAAACAGGCTTAAGGCCACTTACTAGTACTTAAATATGCTTACTACTGCTTATTTGTGCTTACACCTGCTTACTAGTGCCTTATTCATTATGACACTGACACCTCATATGTGCATTTAGTTCAGCACTCCAGTTCATAAATATATGTTATTTAGTAGGTTTATATGACAGGAATATTGGTCATAATGTGCTTTGCCATGTGAAGTGGAATGTGCTATAGTGGGACTCGAACCAGGAATGCCTGCTCATAAGGCAAATGTTCTACCCACTACACTATTGCTATGCTGCTTCAGTTGTAGATATCTTCCTTGCTATCCTCTTCAGCCTTTTAAGCTGCTTTAACTGCAGCTAAGTGATGGGCACACCCACGCACCTACAGTTAGCTGTAATCGGATTTTTAAAGAAAAAAAGGTTTCTTCATTTTATTTCTACATTCTGTTGCTGTTACACACAAGAGGGATGGTTGGTGGGGATATGCAGTCACCTTTGAGTGGTCTTGCTCATTGCATACCCCTTTCTGCTATTCTACATTGCAGGGGCATGTTCATTCTGAGAGCTCTGCTTTCAGACACACACCCTGCACTCTTACACGCTCCATGTAAGCCTAAGAGCTTGGGCAACGCACATCATTAATATGCATGGTGCGCTGCCGTTCTGCTCCTAAACGGTCGCTTCCGTGCAGGGCTAAGCTAGTCCTGCATGGAAGATTAGTAAATCTGGGGGATATTCTGTGTCAAGACTTGCACTACTAGTAAGTGAGATATTAGAGAATAGGCTGCTGAATTTAAAGCACCTAATGTTCCCTCCTTGTGGTACTTTACAAGGTTAAGTAGTTAATAATTTATCCAGTTACTTATTGGCCACTGCTGACTTAGATTTACCCTCTGCTTTTTTCCCTTCTGCTCATACTAGTAACTTTGATGTAGTGTACCAACTGCATCATGGTCACTGACAACCCATTACTTTTATCTTGCACTGATGTGTTTGTTACAGGTGGCAATACTTAATCAGTATGGTGGCTAGTCCCTCACACACCACGTGTCAAGTAAGCAACTTGCCACCAAATCAAAATCAGTTAAACTAAACCCACTTATGCTGAAGTTGTTAAAAGGTCACAAAACCCTCTGCACAACTCTTAGGTAAATCTCTCCCACATAGTACCATACCCACAAAAACACCAACCCAGTCTTCATCAATATACACAAGTAACCACTTTGGTGCAAGCCAACACTAATAAGGTCTGTTGTGGTAACTCATTTTTAAGTATTAATAGACAAAACCACAGAAAGACACAGAAATGTTACAGTCAGGATGCTGAGCAAAGATAGCGTTGTGGTCAGCTATCTCTGTTACACCAAGATTTCTGATGTGACCGGAACCCTTAAAATCCTCCACCCACAAATATGAGTATGACCACATAGCAGCCAGTGCTAAGGTGAACAAATTTAGATTATCTACTCTAGAACAGATGTGCAGAGACATAGCTGAGCTTTCCATGCATGTGTCAAGGAAGGAAAGACAGTTGCCTAAAGCAATGTCATGCTACATCCAAGGATGGTGCCACAATTCGTAAACAAAATATTTGACTTCAGCATTTAGCTAAACAGCATTATTGCATGGGGGGGGGGGGTTGGGGGGTCAAATATGTGTCACCATAGGAAATGATGATCAATGGGCCAGCTTCTGTCACTAGGGATTGTCTATATCTCTCTAATCAGATTTTTCAGATTTTACACACAGTTACATACTGTCTTTTTTAGGTGAGGTCCATATCTTGGACATTCCAGACTAGCCAGTTCCAATGCAACTTATATATAGGTGGAACTACTCAATGCTCGGACTCTGAACAAAACATTTCTCAATTCTGAGGCTTTCCTGATACTCAAGCACAAACCTAAAAATACAGTTATTGAAATCTAGTTTCATTATGGTGACAGCATTCCTGCCATACCAAGGTGCTGTGCCTACCATCATTCAGAAACTCTGGGAATGCACAGGTATATTTAAATGTTCTCACTCCCCTTTCCAGCCCTCCATGCTTACTAACTGAAGCTGTCTGCTGACATCCTCAAAGTTTACTAGGCAAAGGCAAAAACCTGAAATAGATTGTATGACCTGCCTTTCATAGGATATAGGTGTATGCATACTCAGACCCCCCCCCCCACACACACACACAATTTAGATGTTTCCAATCTGCCTACCACATATATTTTGAATGTAGGAAGAAACCGGTACTTCCAGAGAAAATCCAAATGAACACTGGTGGGGATGCAGACTCCAGCTGACAACCAAGCTATGCAATGTTTTGCTGTTATCCAACAGTGCTAGTCAGAGCACAACTGTTGTTGCCACCCCTGCCCACCCTGATCTTTCTTGCCTTGCACTAATTTACTTATGCCATAGATGTGTAACTCCTGTACATCTTAGCATGTCTAAATAAAGCCAATTATTATTAACTATAGATTGTGCTCATTGTCTCCTAATGACCTTAATAACTACCTTCATAAGTTGAATCTGTTACTAATTCAGCATGCTAATCCTTGGTGACTTAACTACTCATCCATTTACTGGAAATCCTATAAAAGAAATAATAAATATGTCCAGTGGTGCCTTGATTTGATTTATACCAGCTTCCCCAGATCAGATAGTTAAATGTTCCCCCAACAGGTGACAAGAGAGTTTACCCCATCCTCCCAAACACTGCCTCAGCCTTTATCCCTACTAATGCCATTCCTTCCTTCATCAAATCGTCCCTCCAAACTGCCATCTTCAATCCTGAAGTCGAGTGCCATCCTCCCCAATAACTATCATATTCTGAAAGTACTCCAAAACTAATTAAATATGCCTGTTTGAGGGTCTGAAGAAATTCAGTAGTGCCCTCTCGCTGATAAAATTACAAGGGTCATATTCCACAAGGGATAAAATCTGGAAATTGTGGCAGAAAAACAAAGTAACACCAAAGAGACGTCTTCCTGCATGGAAAGCAATTGCACGGCTCTTATCTGGTTTGTCAGCTGATAGGGAGGATTTGGGTGCATTTGGATTAGGTTTATCATCCACCAATGGACTTAATGAGATACCCTTGAGTCCTGAGTCTAGCTGTGGGTTGGCATTTGATAGCTTACATAGACACATGAGATCACTTAGGTCACATGTTTGGCACTCTAAGCTCTTCAAAGCCTATATGACAAAAGGGATCACTCCCAGAGGATTGTGAATTAGAACCAGCCTCTGGTCAGTGGGGCCGATGAAGAGCTAAACAAACAATGGGCAGCCATTCAGCAGCAAGCCACAATGGGTTTTGTAGAGAAGTATCATGCCAGAGTGATTGACCGGGAAATCAGTGAGGTCACTAAACTCTGTATTGATGTACAAAAATATGAAGGAGAAGCCTTTTTTGTAAGAAATCTAAATAAAGTTGCCAGTGATCTAACAAATCTTGAGGAACAACTTAAATCAAGGATAGTTAAAACATTTCAAAGAGATCAGATGGATTATCAGGGTGGCAATCCCTTTAGCAATAATAAACAGGTCAGATTTGAACATGGGCAAACCAGAACCCCAAAACGTAAAAGACCATGTTCAATTCTTAAGAAACAACAAGCTGAGACAGAATCATCTACTGATGATCTTTCATCTCATACAGATACAGACATGCACCATGCACCAGAATCACCGACCCCCAAAAGGACACAGTTTTCAGCCCCTTTAGGTCCAAATATAAGTGAGCAGGTAGGAAACACCGGAAAAAATCAACAATCTAGAAGAGCTTTAGAAACTGGCAACACATAAATAAATGAAAATGTTGTGAACATTTCTGATGTTACTCTGACAACAGTACAAATGTCTATTCTGAATAAAGGTTTGTCCTTTATCCCTGTTTTTTTCATTACTGAAGACAACTTAGCACAACATGTCATGAATTTCTGTAGAACATTATATCTTAAATTGCAATTTGGGGACTCTGATTATGGTAATAGGGACACCTTCATATATCACAAATCTAGATACATGCCTCCTATGCATTCCATAGTGCATCAATTTCAGAAGAGTGTTCTTAAAGATCTACATTATCATAGTTCTGGAATTTCTTGCAAACCTAATAATCTCTCAAAGCTCGAACGTGATGCTGTGGTGGAATTGCAGAATAACAAGGATATTGTAATCTTATCTGCGGATAAAGGTAGGGCTGTAGTAGTGATGAACTGGCTACAATATGATACAGAGGCCAAAACACAACTCCAGGATAGGCGTTACTATTTGGAAATGCCTATCAACCCCACATCTAGGTTTAAGAAGCAAATAGATGAATTCCTGTTACAGGTAAAGGAGGAAGGTATCATCATTAACAGAGTCATGCAGCAACCTATGATTAGTGATCCCACCAGTCAATACATCTACTTTTTGCCAAAAATACACAAAGATCCTGTAAATCCATCTGGAAGACCCATAGTGTCAGGTAGAGGTTACATTATAGAACCATTATCTATATTTCTCACTAAACATCTGAAGCCCCTGTTACGGTGGGTATGTTCATGTTTACAAGATACTACGGAATTTCTTAAAATTATTTCAGAAACTCAGCTTGAACCGGAATGGTTTATGTGTACACTTGATGTTAGTGCTTTATACACCAACATCCCCCATGGAGCTGGGTTGGAAGCCATTGAGTACTGGCTACATAAATCCGAATTATACCAGCCAGGGTTTAACACATTTTTATAGGCCTGACAGAATATGTCCTAACAAATAATGTCTTTTTCTACCAGGATACATGTTATTGGCAAACTAAAGGCATGGCTATGGGGGCATCTTTTTCCCCTATATATGTGGATTTATTCATGGCCTTCATCGAGGAACAACTTATTTATTACAGAGGCCATAACATGTACCTGGATGAAATAGACATTTGTAGATGCTATTTGGATGATTGCTGGATGGTATGGAGGAAGGATGTGGAATTTCTGATGGAGTTTGTTAACTACCTCAATGAAAACAAATGGGGTTTATACTTTACAGTTAATTATGATGTGGATACTATTACATTTCTTGATGTCACCATTACCAGATCACCGAATAATACTTTAAGTACGAAGGTGTTCCGGAAATATCCACAATACAATACCATCCTCCATGCATCCAGCCTTCATCCACCACACATAGCCAAAAACATCCCCAAATCTCAATATATCAGAATGAGATGGATCTGTTCTCAAGAATCCACTTTTCAGGAACACAGGCATGATCTGACACATAGATTTATATCTAGGAGATATCGGATGGGACATGTTCTGCAGGCCAGCAATTGGTCCAACACACTCAAGAGGGGTGATCTTTTAGTGTATAAGAAACATCATCAACAGACTTCAGAACCAGTCAGGTTTGTTACAACATATGGTAGGAATTCTGATGTACTCATTACCAGTGTACACAGGCATTGGAACATTCTACAGTGTGATCTGAATTTAGGCAACATGCCACCTGATAGGTGTTCATTTTCTTTTTGTAAAGGCAGGAATCTTGCTTCTTTTTTTAGTCATTATAAACATTCACATTTAAGAACACCTTATCAGGAGATACAAACTACCATTTCAGGTGAAGCACTAACAGGATGTTTCCTATGCAGCCATTGTACTCACTGCAACAAAATATTTAAATCAAAACAATTCACCAGCAAAAATTGTGGTATTGTTTATGATTTAAAATTCTTTGCAAATTGCAGTAGTGAATGGCTAATTTACTTAGCTGCATGCAGTTGTGGCTCTTTTTACATTGGCAAAACAGTGTAAGAAACTTCTCTGTGTGGAAGATTTTCAGTCCATATATTTCTAGTTAATCACTGTATATTAATCAGATCAGACAATAGTAGTAGAAGTAGTGAATGTAAACTTGTCAAGTCAAAAAGTAATAATAGAAAATATATAATTCTACAGCATTACTAAGTATTCAAAAGTAATCCAAGCAAGGCAGGCAGTCTGTTTCCAGTCGAAAATCCTTTATTAAGTACACAGACAAGCGATCCAAGTAAAACAAAAATAGGGTAATAATTTCCTCACAAGCTTTCTAAATATATATATACTTTTTATCAGGCATGGGAGTGGTTTATTGTGCTGTAAAACAAAGTGTTATTGGTACACATGTTAAATTCACATCCCTTCCCCCATCAGTGTGACATTCGAGCTGGTCCTGCCCTACCTAGTAGCTGTCATAATAATATATAGCCCTAATGTAAACAAAGTTTAACAAAGTGTTATTGGTACACATGTTAAATTCACATCCCTTCCCCCATCAGTGTGACATTCGAGCTGGTCCTGCCCTACCTAGTAGCTGTCATAATAATATATAGCCCTAATGTACTTTAATGGTTATTATTAAAATTATTAAAATTATTAAGTAGATTATTAAGGCTGTGATTTTATACAAGGCAATATACTACATGGCTGGAAATATATCAACCTTAGTTCATTTTGCAATCAAAAATTATATATAAATATATACATATACATTTTGCATGTAAAAATCAGTTTCTATTTTTATAACATATTGTTAACAAAGGTCGCTGTCGTCCTTCTAGACTTCTTAGGGTTCTTAGGGTTCTTGTACACAGACCTGAAGAAGTCTAGAAGGACGAAAGCATCCACCAACCCTTGGAAATATAGACCCATTTGCCTAACTAGCCTTATCTGCAAGGCCATGGACAGAATCATCATGGACTTTATCAGCAAGGATAGAGGAGACCTTCAAACACTTGACGAGACCCAGTTTGGTTTTGTTAAAGGGAGATCCTGCCTGTTGAACCTGGTGGACTTCTTTGAGACTGTCAACAGCCTACCTAGACTTGGCCAAGGCCTTTGACACAATCCCCACTCAGATATCATTGAAAAACTAACCCAGCTAGGGGTCAATCCATATACTGTCAGGTGAGTTGCAAACTGGCTCACTGACAGAACACATACAGTTAAAATAAGGGACTCCACCTCCACCAGCAGACCCATTACCAATGGTGTTCCACAGGAATTGGTGCTGTGGCCCCGATTGCTTGGAATCTACTTCTTAGAAGTATAGGCAAAAACAAAAGGTCTGTGTCTGACAAAGTTTGCTAATGACTGCCAACTGGGGAGCAGTCACTTAGTCCCCAAATGATGTCAACATTCTACAAGAAGGACTTACGCAAACCAATGATTGGTGCCAAAGTCATGGTGTTAAACTCAATGCAAAAAATACATTATTATTCCCTTTGGCAAAGGTGATGTCCCTGCAGATTACCATATCAATAACAGCACCCTAAGTTCTAAATCAGTAGTGAGAGATTTGGACACACATGTTGGCAGCAACCTTATTTTTGATCACTATGTCTCCAGAGTGGTAAGGAAGGCCTTATACATTGCTTACCTCATAAGCAAGGGCATTGCTTCCAGAAGAAAAGATGTTATAACCCCCCTGTACTCTTTCCTATTCAGGCCAATAATAGGGTACAATGCTTCCTTTAAAATGTATCTAAACAGGAACCTGCAGCAGCTGAAGAGGCCTCAAAGATTCCTCACAAAGAAAATTCAGGGTGTTCAGCACATGTCTTATGTGGACAGACCGAAATCACTGTTACTATACTTTGTATTGTATAGACTACTCAGAGACAACCTGTGCCTTGCATACAGAGCAACCTCTGATCCCACCTTAATTGACATTTTGAACATTTATTAGTCAAATGTTACACAATTTGCTCACTTTAGAGACCTTGACCTAGCATGTGACATCAACAGGTCTTGCTGGAAAGACAGCTATGTCTCCCAGAGGTTCTGTCTCCCCTGGAATAAACTTCTAATACAGGTTAAACAGCGCCCCTTATTAAGCTTTTTAAAGTGTAACTTTGACAATTGGATGGGAAGCCACAAATTCACCCCAGGGGTTTCACCTATGCCTTTCATAGATAGGGGCAGCCAGTCCTGATTTAGCCATGCTTATAACATACAGCATATCTCTAGACCCTTAAAGGAACAAGGGTTTAACTTGGCTAAAATTGTAAGGGCCCTAGGGCCATTAGCCTAGTAACCTCCTATGAACCTATGAGCAGGATGTAGCTTTCTACTACAGGGATACAAAAACCATTTTTAACTATACTAGGAATGCTAGAATGCAGCACTGCACCAAGATCCACTCAAGTGAAGTGCATATTCTGATCCCAAAGTCATTGCCACATTCCTAGTTGACAGATTCTGTTTTACCCCTGCCACTCAACCCTCTGTTTCTTAATTTGAATAATTAAATTCCTTTTTGATCAAACTCACTATCCTAAAAGCTCTAGCCAAAACAAAACAAACAGGCTCAAAAAAAAAAAAAAAAAACAATAGCTTCATGGGCCTGGAAACTACAGCAGGCTGACTGTTAGGACAAAGTGCAACACTGCTGAATCCCTTTTCAATCTTAATCTCTCTATATCCTTAATCTTTGACGAATGTCCATTCTGGCGCCACTCTACAAGAATGGGTCCATTACAGACCTTGGCAACTACCATCAGCCTCACAAACATCATCTGTAAAATCATATAAAATTAACTTAGTTAACTTTAGAAACAATGAAATTTGGTGACCTACAAACCCTTCACCCTAATGAGTTTGGCATCGAGAATAATAGATCCTGTGTCATTAATCTGATTGAATTCCTTGAAGATGTAACAGGTAACATTGAATAAGGCCATTCTGTCTCCAGTGCCTCTCTTGACATTAGCCTTTAATATAATTTCCTGTGATGGCATTGTTGACAAAATGACTTGACGAAACATAAACTACTACAGCATCCACTGGGTTGCAAACTGCCTCTTATTGAAAGCAATATTCATTTGTTTATTATTATTTATTTGCCTTTCTTTATCTTGAAAATCTGACTGGATACAATAATCCATTTTCGGTTTAGGCTCATGGAGAAAAGCTCCACAGTAATAAAACAACTACATTACAATACAGTTCAGTATAATACAGTACTATACATCACAATATGATAGATTTGGGTACTTTACAGAAACAGTACAAGATAAAAAAAAGTTCAATACAGGTGCAGTACAATGATTAGAAAGACTGTTGTAGGAAAACAGCATTGCTTAGTAAACACTGTACAGGTTGAATGAAGTAGTTGCGTTTTTATGCTAGCGATAATGAGTGGTATATATGGAGCGTAAAAAGTAAGAAGAGGAACAGAAATATAAAGCTTTCTATAAAATTAAGACATAAGCCATGCAATGTTCAAACAAAGTTACAAATGAAGAAACAATACATCCACAGTACACCAATGACAGCATAATAAATCAGTGTGACCCTCATTGGCAGTTAGCTAAAAATGAATACTTTTAAGTATAAATCAGCAAGCAAATCTTCAGTCACATAAACAAGTCCAAGCACAGTGAGAGAAATCAGATAATGTAGTCAACAATCAGCAAACAATCAGGTTATCTACACAAATAGCACATTAATGCACATAAATTGGCACAATCCTTATAATGCCACCCAGAGCTGAATCCACCTAGTTCATATCTAGTTCTACAAAGGTGATCAAAGTAATATGAAAGAATAATAATAAAGCTCCTGTCATATGCAAATACAGCCACTAAATGTCCCCGAAGTTGTACATGCACCAAAGCCAATTCAGTGTGGAGGTTACCTGAATAAATGGTGCAGAACAGCACACATGTCAACACAAAGCAAAAGATGCAGCCAACTTTCAAGTCAACTACTTGATGCAGCCAACTTTCAAGTCGACTACTTCATATCCATAGCTACTGAGATTATAAAACAGATTTATTGGTATTCATGTATCAATGCAAGGGAATAAATATAAGGTTTTATTATTTATTATTTATTTTTATTTTACATTTGTTGACTGGGCTAGTCTAACTGGATGTATTTCCATTTTCAGTAGAGGCCCGGGGAGAAAAGCTCCAAATGTTTACAATGTTAAAAATATTAAAATAAACATTACAAATTTTGAGAGCAAATAGATCATAATTGTTACATAACTAATGAATATTTGCAAAAAAAACATTACAACACATACAAGTCAACACGTCATTTACATTATAGAATTTAGATACATTAAAGAGAAGTTATTATACAGTGAGATAAAAGAGAATTGTAGTACTTCATCAAGGTAAGGTGTAGAATGTGAGTTAAGTTGGGTTTGCTAGTATCAGGCCTGCTTCTAGGGGTAAGCAGTAAAGTAGGAGTAAATGTGGTGAAAGAGATATGGGAGGAGAAATTTGAGAATCAGTCAGGGTTATTGCAAGGGCATAATCAATGTGTTAATAGGTGTCTTTTGGGGTTTTGTTTAAAGAGAGGTAAGGAAGAAAGTAGCGTTAGTTCATTAGGTAACAGGCTTCATTATTTACCCACTGTATTAGAAAACAGGGAGGCTCCAGCTAGGTTGTTAGATTTACTTATGGTGACTAGAAGTTTGTTAGATGAGCGTAGTGAATTTAGATTTTTGTAGGGGATAATGAGGTTGGAGAGTATGGGAGTGCTGTTAGGTTGGTAGAATATCTTATGGGCAATGATGAGTTGGGAGAATATTAGGTTGTTTTATAGTTCAACCCAGCCTAGGTGCTGCAGATTAAGACAGTGGTGAGTTCAAATGGAATTGCCTGTGGCAAATCTGGCTATGCTGTTGTAGGAATTAGCTAGTTTGATGAGATTATTTTTCTTTAGGTTTGTGTATATGGGTGAGGCATACAGTAGAGTTGATATTAGGTGGGTGTGACCAATCCTAGTTCTAGCCATTGGAGTTAAGAAAGATTTGAGTCTATATAAGGAGCCTATTTTCCTGTTGACTGCCTTTATGGTGCGGTTTATGTGGCTATCAAAATTAAGGTTATTGTCAATAGTTATTCCTAACACTTTTGTGGTAGGGTCAGGGGATATAAGGGTGTTATTATTGGAACAGACTGAGAAATCTAAGGAGGGAGACTTATTGGTGGGTGTGAAGAGTAGGAGCTTGGTTTTTTTAGTATTGAGAAAGAGGCAGTGTGTTGAGAACCATGTCTCTACTGAGTTAAATATGTTTTGGGTTAGGGAATGTAGTTCTGTTATGGAGTTAGATGAGCATATTAGCGTAGAATCATCTGCATATTGTATGCTGGTGGCTTGTGGAATTGCAACATGGAGGTCATTGATAAATAGTGAGAATAGGAGATATCCCAAAATAGAGCCATGGGGGACACCAAGTGTGACTGGTAGCAGAGGAGATGTGTTATTTTCCTAGAGTACTGCTGCTGTCTGTTGCTGAGGTAGGACTTGAACCATTGAATAGCTTGAGAGTCAAAGGAAAGGGATTGAAGAATATTTATAAGAAGGGTATGGTTTACTCCATGGTTTTAAAACAGTACTTTACAAAATATTCTGTAAATGCCTTTTAGAAATGTGAGCATGATATGGTAAAAGCTGAAAGAACTTGTTCTAAACTGAAAACTAAGATTTAGCCATGGCTTGCTGATGTCATGCCACCTCTATGGAGATAACAGCACTCGGTTATGTTCCATTTCACACAGCAGTAACAATGTCAACCCAACAGTAACAGCTTTCATTACTATTTTGTACCTGATAAAACCAGAAAAGGACAGTTGAGTACTGTGAAACATTTTGAGATAGGTTCAAGTCTTTTTGAGATATGAAATGAATGCAGACAATACAAAGGCTACACCTGTAAACTATGTACCAGACATGGAATTGGTTCAGCAATACCCATATTTAGGGGTACACAATAAAATGAAGTATTTAGAAGCATGGATTATGAGTAAGGATATATGGGAAGAGACTAAACAAAAGAGAATACAAAGACTGAGAACCTGAAAGCTCTTGTTTATGGATATGGATATCAACATACAAGCAGTGAACATGTTTTTAGCCCCTTTTTGTGTAATAAACAGATCAGCTATATTGTATCCACCAGAACAGTTGTGGACAATAGCAAAGAGTTGAAAGAATGTATCTGGTAGGGGAAGAGGGCAAGAGTTAAGTGGGATACTTTTATGCTTCCAATATAACAAGGTTGTTTAGGATTACATGCTTTGAATGGGTATTTTTGAGCTACACAGTTAAAGCTCATGCACATAACACAGCAGAGAGCTACAATTGAAAACAGAATTGGTGATGATGAAGTAGTGGGGGAAATTCAAGAAATAAGGAGAGACTGAGATTTGGGTTGCAGATCCTTAAGGAGAAACATAATATTATATCCACAAAGTATCAGAAAGTATGCTAAGAACTAAGCCAGCATGAGAATGGAGAAATAAAATGTTGCTGGTAGCGATGACTGTAATTATGGGTACAGATATTAGTCAAGAGGGAGCTAGAATTTATAGGAGAAAACTGGCAAAGGAATCAAGGTATTGGGAGCAAATATCTAGAGAGGAAAAAAGTAAGTGTGGGAAGAGATCAAGAAGATACTTATATTTCAGGCTAGAGACACTGCCTTCCCTATCAGGGATTAATATCAGAGTATAGGCAAAGAGAAAGGGATGGGGAAGTCCTAAGGGAAAGACAAGCTCTGGTAGAGTTTTAGGCTGATTGTTGACTTGGTTGCACCTTAGTTGATTCAGTTGACTTGGTCATACCTTCTTATCTAAAAGGTACATTATTGATGGTACCCCTCAGTTTTCTTTTGTGAGAACCCTCTTCTTCAGCATATACTTCTCTAAAGTGAAAGCTTAAGCTTAACATCAAAAAATGTACACCAGCTGTCCTTAGCAAACAAGTCTATCTAACTGATTACTGTATAAAATTGAATCCCACTTAAGATTAACATAGTCTTTGGGGGATCTGTAATTAACATTTATCAGTCATGGCTAGGAAATTCCATCTTGCCCAGTTAATTGCAAAAGGTATATCCTCTCAGCCCTAGGATGCCATAATCAGCTTTGTATTATTCCATGATCAGGTAAGTCATACAACACAAAAGCACCATTTGGAATGGACCTCTCCAAAAACTTTACCCAGCCACATAATTCTCTAAGTAATAATAATAAAAAAAAAAAAATCAAAGGGCAGACTAATCATTTCTTGGTCTTGTGCCAGCTCCTCCATGTTCTCTTCCTTACCTTCTGGCTTGTGAAATCTCAGACTGTACAGGACCTGTTCCATCTCAGAAAAATGGTAACACTAAAAACATTCAAATGGAAGGTGCCATCACTACGTAAACGCGCTCAGTTTTTGGGATAGGTTTTTCGCCCAAAGAGTCCCTACCAATGGGATATGATCTTCCTGCATATTAAAGAGTGTAATACATTAGCTTCCTTCAAATTCTGCACTGACAATTGTATGGGTACCCATAAATTTAAGCCTGCGGTAAGCAGTATAACCTTCATTAAGTGAGTCAGCAATATCAGCCCTAAACTCTCTGGATTGCATGGTCAGACTTCTTATGATCACTCAGACAGATGAGCTGCCTTGTGAGAAACCATGAACTTATGATTATATTAGGTACATGCAAGATCTTTTGTTAGGATTAATCTGAATAATAGTACCTCAATGGTTTAGAGAAAACTTGCTGCTTAGAGTACATCAAACACATCTAGAAACCATAACATGTAAGGACAAAGAATGACATGTTATGTTTTGCCCAGGTAATTCTTGGCAGATTAAGGTAATGATAAAGAACTGCCAGGTATGCAACATGTTTCACAATCGTAATGAAAATGGTATCATTCCTTGTGAGCGTCCACAGACACCATAGATAAACTTGCTGCTGGCCTGCTTCACTTCAAAGATTTGTTACATGACTTCTGTGAATACTATTCTGTGTATTTATCATTGAGTAAAATGAGACACCCAATCAGATTCAATCCTTCTGTAATTCTAAACAATATTCTTTAGATGTGGGATTCCAGGTGTCCTTATCATAACCAGTGGTCCCTAAATCTGGACAAGAACGAACTTTAAAAGTATTACTATCAGTCTAAGATTTCTACAACCCAGTGTTCAAGGAGCTACTTAAACTGTTATGATCACTATCAGAAAGCATTATGTTAGTACAGAGTACTAGTTTCTAGCTTTACTGGAATACCAAAACACTCTGATACAACTTGCTGGTCTATCTCCTTTAAATGTATCAATAATTAAGAGGACATTATCAGTGTGTTCACTGTTGATTCATATGGAGATTGTACCAAATGTAAAGGACGTTTGACAAAAAAGTCTGTTATGACAAAACAACAAAAGGTTTATATTCTTCACATCCAACTAAAGTAGCAAGAGTGTAAAATCCAGTTCTTAAGCATTCAGGACAACAAGAATCTGCAGTGGTAAAAAGGCCTACACTCCTAGATGTTGCATTCTTTCAGGACAACAAGAATCTGTAGTGGTAAGAAGGCCTACAATCCTAGATGTTGCATTCTTTCAAGACAACAAGAATCTGTAGTGGTAAGAAGGGCTACAATCCTAGATGTTGCATTCTTTCAGGACAACAAGAATCTGTAGTGGTAAGAAGGGCTACAATCCTAGATGTTGCATTCTTTCAAGACAACAAGAATCTGTAGTGGTAAAAGGCCTACAATCCTAGATGTTGCATTCTTTCAAGACAACAAGAATCTGTAGTGGTAAGAAGGGCTACAATCCTAGATGTTGCATTCTTTCAGGACAACAAGAATCTGTAGTGCTAAGAAGGGCTGCAATCCTAGATGTTGTATTCCTGAGCCAAGAGCAGGTAATCTCATCAGTGGAAATAGAAGATGTTTGTCAAAACAGGACAAACTTTATTTCAGAACAATGACATTAATGTAAATTACTAAATGTAAGCATTACATGCAATGTCTTGAAGAATATGTCCAAGATCTCAATAAATTCGGAGCGGAACATCTTACCAGAGTTTTCCTATAAGAGCTCATTAGAATTTGGCCATGTGCTGCCTGTTAAATAATATGCTCAGATGCAATTTTACCTAACAGTCCAGACATGAAATGAAGCAGATGTAAGAAATGTATAAAGACTAAGAAGCTGGTGTGAGTTAAGGATTGCTATGATGTTCCATATGATGCAAAAGTCTGACAGTGCAACTGCTATTTTTTTTTAAGATCAAAACTTTGTATTTCTTTTTTTATTATTCTGTAGACTTCAGTTGCATTCCACATGGCTTATATAGGCTAGCATTGCTAGTATTAATTTATACAATATAAATACATAAGCTAAAGTGGTGGAATATAATACATGTATACACTTAGTATCACTTTAAAAATCTGAGTAGACAATTCTCTGACATTGCCAGTAAGTTGTTAAGATGTATCTATATGAATGTTCTGTATGTCTTTATTGCAGTGCATGTTAGTGGTTGATAGCAGTATAAAGAAAACCCAAAGGATACCATGCATCTTATACAAGTACTAAACATCCTGTATGAGTTGTTCCTTAGCCTAGGAGGACTTTATTATCTGACTTAAAGCTGTCATGAGTATTTGTGGCAGTCCATGCTGGGGTTATTATAACAGTAAGGAGAATAGTCCATTGCTATGATGGACAGAAATGCAAGGGCCAGTGATCCTCTCCATCACCAGCTGGCAACCACTGTGAATGCAGTCCGAGTCCCTGCTCATCACCATCACCAGCTGGCAACCACTGTGAATGCAGTCAGAGTCCCTGCTCATGTGGCCAATGTAGAAAACAGCCATGGAGTGAGTTCAAACTTTCATTGCCACAGGGTATCATAGACAGGTTCCATTATGGATACAAGTTTTGTGGGGATAGCACTATGAATAGTACTGCTGGTTTGAAGGCAATGGCATGCACATCATGCCATAGACACCTTCCTGTAATAGAATCTGGATCATATAATTTCATACCAGCATCACAGTACATCAGTCTTTGTGGCCATGCTACCATGGCAGGAGATTATAGGTAGTATTTTTCTTGTACAATTTCATGACAGGGAATGTGGAGGGAAAAAAACAGGTGTTATGGGACAATACTAACTGCCTGCCATGGCCACCGTTGGCAGTCCATGAGACTGATCAATGACATATATATTAGCCTGCATACATGTCAGTACTATATGTGTATCTCATTCTTCCTGGGCATATGATGACAGTATCTGCATAACTTTCATTTTCTCCATTAAGTTTATTGCTATTTATTCAAGAAATGGACATAGTTGTATTGCCTAGTCTAAATGGAGCATGTATGGACAATATCTTATCAAATGTCCATATGGGTCATATGGACAATATCTTATCAAATGCCCATATGGGTCATCATTTTTATCTGTGAATTATCTGTATGTATGTCCTTTTGTGGTACAAATGCATCTACCAGTCATTGCCATGTCAACATTTCTCATGTTTACTGGACATACCTAACTCTCATGTGGGGACATCTGTCTTGTCACATATTTTCCTTAGTGTTATTGTCACTGTGCTGCATATCTCTTTAATCTCATATTCTTTGAGTTGTGAGGGTAGCACTACATCACACCTGACTTGGAGGTCTTCCTGTTTAGAATTTGTTAGGTTGTGCAAATTGACTCTGATGGTTACCATCCACAAGTATTTTCTTGTGTGTGTATTATAACACACCCATGAATGCATCTAGTCACTTGAATCAGGCCTTTAGCAAACTAGATACAAATTTAGGAACCATCCTTGTTTTTGCAGTGGCGGAAGTTTTTGCTGCAGTGATGTAGGATGGCAGATGAATGTCAAACACAAATTCTCCAGCACATTAGAGCAGTCACTCCCAGCATATACAGAAGTCATAACAAGTGATCTGTCTTTAATAAGTTGGGAATTGCTTATAGAAGGCTCAGTATCTGTTGTTCTAAAAGTGTATTAGTTCTGGTTTAAGCACTTGGGCTTCAGGCCAGTTATTTTATGTTAAGAAGGTTTGTGGTCTGCACTCTTGTGGGAGGAGAGGGTAGATTCTGCCCTTCTGAGCTGGGAGCTTCTGGTTAAAGGATTATTATGCCTGCTTATTTGAACTGTTTCTTTCTGAAATTGGTGTGCCTTGTTTGCTGTAGCATAGACTAGCTTCAGGCATGCTGAATCTAGCTTTGTTTGTATAACTTGAGCACTAATCCAGGCCATCTTTTTTGGAGAAGGTTCCCCTGCACCCTAGTGGCAGGAGTGTGCAGTTAGAACTTGTCTGATTGAAGACTGTTGGAACAGGGCTGAGTTTTGAGCTTTTTTACTGGTTAATTTGGTATTTTTTTTTAATCAGTTTTCTCGTTTTCTATTGTTATATATATAAAAATTGCACTTTATTCATCTGCTTTTACTGTATTTGTGTTTCTTCCTACTTTATTGGATTTATTCTGCTGAATTTATTACTGCTTGTTAGTAGCCTGATTAAATTGTAACTGTTATTCTAAGCCTTTAGTTGAAGCATTAAGAAGGTTTGTGGTCTGCACTGTTGTGGCAGGACAGGTAGCTTACATCCTTCTAAGTTGGGAGTTGCTGATTGAAGGCTTAGTGTTTGCTATTCTAAAAGTGTATTAGTTCTGGTTTAAGCACTTGGGCTTCAGGCCAGTTATTTTACATTAAGAAAGTTTGTGGTCTGCACTCTTCTGGAAGGAGAGAGTAGATTCTGCCCTTCTGAGCTGGGAGCTTCTTGTTAAAAGCTTATTGTGCCTGCTTATTTGAACTGTTTCTTTGTGAAATTGGTACATCTTGTTTGCTGTAGCATAGATAACATTCAGACCTGCTGAATCTACCTTTGTTTGTATAACTTGAGCACTAATCCAGACCATCCCTTTTTGGAGAAGGTTCCCCTGCACCTTAGTGGCAGGAGTGTGCAGTTAAAACTTGTCTGATCGAAGACTGCTGGAACGGGGCTCAGATTATAGCTTTTTATTGGTTAATTGGTTAATTTGTTTAAATCAGTTTGCTCATTTGCTACTGTAATAATAAAAATAAATAAATAAACTTTATGCTTCGTCGCTTAGCTAGGGTTAAACTATTCCTGGTGCCATAATGTCTGCTCTTCAAATTGTCCATTAGAACTAGCCAGTTTTTAAGTTTTAGCACTCAAATCTGTTTCTTTGAGCTCAGCACATGTTCAGAACTCATTGTAAGCAATAAATAAGGTACAAATTACTACAACACTCAACTTTTCTCACTTGTCTAGAGGAAAACAGTTTTAGTACTTAATAAATAAGCACCTATCCAGGCATGTCTAAAGGTCAGCTTCTGGTGTTTTCTCTTGTCTACCTGATGAATCTGGGCATCTTGGAGCAATGCAGCAATTGCTTCCTGTACACAGACAAGCCTCTCATCCTACCACCCAAAACTACAACCTGTGAGAGATGCACTTATATAGCTAAACTGGAAGCCAATCTCTCTTCACCCAAGACTGGATTAGACAGTCAACAGGAGAAGGTAAACACTTGCACCACACCACACTCATCCCATAGTCCCTCAAAACCTACATCACCAAAACACACACATAGCAACACAAAACACACACCTACATTCGTAGAGACTCTCAATAAAAATCTGCTCAAGTAACAGAGACCTTCAAAGCAGAAACACAGGCAACCTCCACTCCCCCAACACAACCCAAATGACACATAACCCACAAACTCAGTGTGCCACTCAACCACAGCCCATAAGGCATAACATCATACCCAACACTCTAGTCATAGGTGACTCTATAGTCAGGCACACTGATGTTCCACTCACCAGGCTAAACAAGGAAAAAGTTACTTTCAGCTGTCTGTCAGGTGCCAAGATCCGCCACATAATGCATGCACTCAGGTCACTCCACAACAAGTACAAATATGACTCTGTCATTGTCCATGTTGGTGTGACTGACCTGAGATGTACCTCTCTGGACTACATGAAAATAGACACGGAGGAGCTCTCCAATCTTGTAGCCCAGGCAGGTATGACCCTAGCCCTGAGTAGCATCCTGCCGTTACCCAGAATGACACCACAGTACAAGGACAAAAAAATTGACTTCAACAATTGGCTAAGCTTCTGGTGTCATACTAAGGGGATCCAGTATCTGTCTGTCTGGGATGACATGATCGACAGACCATGATGCTTTGCCAGAGATCACCTGCATCAGTTGCCCTTAGGATTCAGGATAGTGGCTAAGGCTCTTGCCGCCCCTATAGTGCCTTTTTTAGGCAAGGTTTAAATGACAAATTTACGACAGTAACAGGTACAAGCAAGCAAAATCTGAGGGTAATTCTACTCAATGGTAAAAGTCTAAACCTCAAAATGCATTCACTTGAGGCACTCCTTAAAATGGAGAACATCGACATCTGTGCAGTGACAGAGACCTGGTTCAAGGCCCAGAGAGCACCCTTGCATTACCAGACTATAATTCATAACCACACCTTTCCGCCACTTAACCGGGGCCAAAACACTAAAGGCGGAGGAGTGTCCATATTCATTAAGGATATCCACACCTCCAGGCTAGCTGCTCAGCATAATGCATCTGAGATTATCCAAGTGCAACTAACTCTGGACAAGACCGCAGTCCAAATTGTAACTTGCTACAGATCCACCACCATACCCCAGAATTCCCACTCCTCATTTCTTGATACACTAGAAAATATTAGGGTACAACCCAACACCCTAATAATGGGTGATTTCAACTACCCCACCATTAACTGGGAAAACTGCACATGTACCAACTCTTTTGCTCAACATTTTCTGGAATTCATAAATTCCAGTGCCTTGGATCAACTTATCCACACCCCCACCAGGGGCAGCAATATTCTAGACCTAGTCATTACCAACATGGGTGACCGGTGTTCCACACCAGAGGTCAATTCCTCATTGGTCAAATCCGACCACAAGCTAATCACCCTAGACATCCACATCCCACCCCCACCCACCATTAGGGAAACCACCGTAAAAAAATTTTCCAAAGCCAACTTCACGCTTCTTAAGACAGAGGTGGCAAACTTCACGACACCCATGCAGACGGACAATAGAGGTATGACTGCTGAATCCTACACAAATGCACTTTATAAGCAGTTACACGGGTGCATGTATCGTGCTATCCCTAACAGAACCAAGATGCTATCCTCCAAAAAAAGGAAGCCAATCTGGTTGTCCCCTGCCATAAACAAACTACAACAAAAGAAAGAAACTGTTGCAAAAAAGAGTAAATTCCCATGATTGGAGGAAATCACTGGTCAGCCTCAGTAAGAAGCTGAGATCCCTCATAAAATCCTCCAAAGCTAGTTACGAAAACAAAATCACCACTGATTCTGAAGACAACCACAAAGCATTCTATAGCTATGTCAAGAATCTCAATGGCAACACTCAGATCTGCTCTGAGTTACAGCACAATGGCACTAAATATACAGAACCAACTGATATTGCCAACATCCTGGCAGATAGGTTCAGTGCTACGTTTACCCCCTTCTCACCTCCTAAAGGGCACATTTCTATACCGGAAGAATGCAAAATTCCTGTAATCACAGCTGCACAGGTAAAAACCACACTCTCCAAAGCCAAGAACACAGCATCCATAGGACCTGACAACATCCCAGGCTGTGTTCTACATGAACTACAGAATGAACTGGCACCCTATCTAAGCACCATGTTCAATCATAGCCTCACCTCAGGCTTTGTGCCCACTGAATGATACACAGTGACAATTATCCCACTCCACAAAGGGGGAGCCACCACGGACCCCAGGAACTACCGCCCCATTAGCCTAATGTGCCTGGTCTGCAAGGCCATGGAATGTATCATCATGGAACTTATAAACAAAGACACTGGGAATCTCCAAACTCTCGACCCAACCCAGTTCATGTTTGTAAAAGGCAGATCATGTATTCTAAACCTGATAGACTTCTTTGAAGCAGTCACCAAAGTCGTAGACGAGGGTAAGGTGGTTCTCACAGCCTATCTAGATCTCATCAAGGCTTTTGACACCATCGCCCACTCTGGAATTATAGATAAACTCACCAAACCAGGTATAAATCCCAATGTCACAAGATGGGTTGCCAACTGGCTCACTGACAGAACCCACACTGTGAAAGTAGCAGACTCCAAATCCAACTTCAGACCAGTGACAAGTGGAGTACCACAGGGTTCAGTCCTGGGTTCTCTCCTGTTTGGTATCTACTTTTCTGAAGTCCAGGCTAACACAGAAGGTCTTTGGCTAATGAAGCTCACAGATGACTGCAGACTAGGAGCCATAATCAAAACTCCTTATTATGTGGATATCCTACAAAAGGGCCTCACTGAGACAGATGCCTGGTGTCAAAGCCATGGCCTCAAGCTCAATGCCAAAAAGTGCATTGTCATCTCCTTTGGTAAAAACTGTGTACCTATGAGCTACCACATAGGTGGTACTCTACTTAACACCGAAAGTATGATAAGAGATCTTGGGACCCAGGTGGACAGTTGTCTCTCCTTTGATAATCACATCACCACAGTAGTCAGGAAATCCTTCTACATTGCACACCTCATCACAAAAGGATTCTCATCCAGGAAAAAAGAGGTCATTGTTCCCCTCTACTCATCACCCATTAGACCCATTATAGAGTACAACACCCCTTTTGGTATGTACCTCACACGACATCTACAACAACTGGAAAGGCCGCAGAAATACCTCACAAAGAGGATTACTGGCCTCATACAGATGCCTTACGCAGACCGTCTCAAAAACTCTAGCTTTACTCCATTGCATATTGCCTCCTCAGAGGCGATCTCTGCCTAACATACAAAGCTATGTCAAACCCAGAGCTGTTGGACATACTCCACTTAAAGAAATCCCAATCCCTCCAAGCTACACACTCTAGGGACCTATGTCAAACCCAGAGCTGTTGGACATGCTCCACTTAAAGAAATCCCAATCCCTCCGAGGTACACACTCAAGGGACTTAACCCTTGTCAACACAATGAACAGAACATGCTGGAAGGATAGATTCCTGTCCCAGAGACTTCCCATACACTGGAACAAACTATATCAAACTAAGCTCCTCATTAGCACTCATCAAGAAAAAGCTTGATGATCGGATGGGAAATAGGAAATTCATCCCATGGACCACATCTGTGGGTCTGCTCGACAGGGGCATAGGAAAATAATTTTCTTGGGTGGTGAAAGCTAGGGTACCTTTTTGGCTAGGCTTGTGTGGGCCCTAGGGCTAATAGCCTAATTCCTACATTTGAACCTATGAATATTCATGTTAAAAACACAAAAACACTAGAAACCGGAACAGATTAAAAATAAAAATAAACACCAGACTATAACCAAATGAAGAATTTAATAGCCAAAAACACATTAAACAGTGAGCACTTTCATCCTGATAAGACTTCTTCAGACTGAATAATGTGACAAAAAACGCAACAGTTAAATACACAATCAATTAAAATCACATGGTATTAATTAAGGCTTCAACCCCTTCCTTTTAAGTAAAGCAACAAAATCCTCCCTATCATTTAACCCGGATAGGTGGTAAGCATTAAATTTCACCTGCCATTCATATTTCAATCACCCAAGTTCTTCCTCAGCATTGAATTTTTTATCATAATATAACACTTCATCCAAAACACAAAACTTAAAATCAGTTTTACACTTATTAGCTTATACTGTTCTCCCAATGCATTTTTATCATCTCCAATAATCACAGTATATTTATGCTTGTAAACTCTTTTATATAAGTCCTTGGTAGTACAACCTACATAAAATGAATTGCATGACATACACAATACTAAATACACAATGAATTTGGACTTGCAAGTATATCTATCCTTCAACTCTGCCTTATAACCACCAATACAAATCTCTTTTACATCAGTCATACATACCAGGACTGATGCACTTTCTTTGTGGAGGATTTAATTTACTTTGAAATACATTTTTAAAACTCTTCCCCCTCTTCTGTACAAACCCAGGCACATCCCCTACTACATTAATTATCCCAGAATTTAATTTAAACAAATTACAACTGGTTGAAATAATATTTTTATAGCCTGTGCATCCAGAATGTTGGTTATTTGCATTGAAGCATTGTAATCTACTTGCTTAGCACTAACATCTTTTTGTGTCCCACCTTTCCTTCTCTCATTTATTTCATTATAGTTATCTGTAACTACATTCTCAGGGTACCCTCTACTTATACAGTTTTGACATAAGGTAATACTTTCCTTCTGAACATCCTCATTTTTATCTGTCAACTCATGTACCCTTATCAATTGCCCTTTCACAATGTTAATTTTAGTTTTCTTAGGATGCATACTCTCATAGTGTAAATAAGCATTGTTTTGTACATCTTTTTATAAACTGTAGTCATAAATGTATCCTTCTCTTTATAGCAGCCAAATCTAAATAATTGATATTACTGTGACTATAATTAGATGTAAACTTCAGAAAGGAACTCACACCATTTAAGTAATGCAAAACTTCACACAAAAAATCCACACCACCTCTCCAGAAAAAGAAGGCATCATCAATAAAGCACTTAAAGAAAACAATACGTTTCATATAAATGCTTTAAATATTGCATCTTTCTCACCCATAGATAAAAACATTGATATAGCTTGGGGCCATTCTTGCACCCAGCACTACTCCATTGACCTGATGGTATAACCTACCATTAAATTCAAAAAAGTTATAACTTAAAATTAAGTCTAACATGTAAACACTATTAACAAGCTAGCAGTATTTATGGAGAATTTTCCAGATTTAGTTAACTTGAACCTTACCATTTCCATCCCATCACTGTTAGGAATCACAGTGCACAAGGATTTAATATCTAAGGTTACAAGTAGATCTTCTTCCTGTACCCTTAAAACTCCAATTTTGGATTTAAAATCAAATGAATCTTTAATATAAGAGATACTAACTTCTACTACTCATTGTAGATGTTTATCAACAAAAATGGCCACTGCTTCTGTTTTATATCTTTTAGTAGCCACTGTAAGCCTTATGAGTGGGTCATCCAAATCTTTGGGATCTTAGGCAAACCAAAAATACAACTCATTCTAGGAAATTCAGTTATTAAAATATGCCTAATCTGTTCAGTAATACATCCACTTAAAAAACATTCCTCTATTTTAACATCTATAACAAAATAAACTTTTTTTCACTTCACCAAATTATGTTACTTAATAAAATTCAACATTGAATAACATTTCATCCATCTTAAATTCATACTTGCTCCTATCTGATATAACTAAGGCATTCCCTTTATCAGCCTTTGTTATCAAAACTTCATCCTTTTTTAAAAACTTAGTCAATAATTTATTTTCTTGAACAGATAAATTATAATACCTATGCTCTGGTCTGTTGTTAAATAATTCTAGAATTTGCTGTTCACATAGGTTCATAGGTGTATACTAGGCTAATGGCCATGGGGCCTTTACAATCCTAGACCATAGGATTACTCTGGCATTGTGCCACCTGAACTTAGTTCCTAGTTCCTGTATTGAGTAGAGCCACTGGAGTGATCCCTGGGGTAAATGTTCTATTTCTCATCCACTCATCAAGATTTGTCTTGAAGAGGGCCAGTGAGGTGCTTTGTTTGACATGTATGGAAAGCCTATTCCATAGCATGGGCAGTCTCTGGGTTATGAACCTATCCCTCCAGTACGTTCTGTTGATTCTGGTAATGAGGTTGAGGTTTTTGGAGTGTGTGGTGCTTGGGGATTGGGATTTCTTTAGATGTAGCATTTCTAACAGCTGGGTCAGACATGGCTTTGTAAGTCAAGCAGAGATCACCTCTAAGTAGGTAATATGAAACAGAATAGTTAAGAGTTTTTTGAGTCTGTCCATATAGGACAAGTGTTTTAGGCCTAGGATCCTCTTTGTTAGACACTTTTGTGGCCTCTCCAGTTGTTGCAGGTGTCTAGTGAGGTACATGCCAAATAGGACATTGTACTCAATGATTGGCCTAATGAGGGAAGAGTAGAGGGAGAAAATGACCTCTTTCTTCCTGGATGCAAAACCCTTAGCAATGAGATGTGCCACAAAGAAGGACTTTCTGACAACAGTGGCGATGTAGTGGTCAAAAGAGAGGTTGCTGTCAATCTGTGTTCCCAGATCTCTTATAATGCCTTCTGTGCTAAGTGAACTACCATTGCTGTGATAATAGATGGGAAACGTGTATTTCCCAAAAGGGATGATGACACATTTTTTGGCATTGAGCTGAAGGCCATGATTCTGATACCAGTCGTTGGTCTCAGTGCAGCCTTTCTGTAGGATGTCAACATCACTTGGGGAGTTAATAATAGCTCCCAACTTCAAATCGTCTGTGAACTTTGTCAGCCAGAGTCCCTTCGTGTTGGCCTGGACTTCAGAGAAGTAGATACCAAACAGGAGAGGACCCAGAACCAAACCCAGTGGGACTCCACTTGTGACTGGTCAGCAGTCTGACTTGGAGTCAGCTACATTCACACTTTGGGTTCTATCTGTGAGCCAGTTTGCAACCCACCTTGTGATATAGGGGATGATGCCTAGCTTAATGAGTTTTTCTATGATTCCTGAGTGGGAAATGGTATCAAAGGCCTTGGCCAGATGAAGATAGGCTGTATGAACCACCTTGCCTTCATCCACAGCTCTGGTGATTGACACAAAGAGGTCAACCAAGTTGAGCAAGCATGATCTACCCATCACAAAACCCAACTGTGTGGGATCCAGAGTTTGGAGATACCCTATATCCTTGTTTATTAGGTCAATGATGAAACGTTCCATAGCTTTGCATATCAGACTCATCAGGCTAATGGGACGATAGCTCCCAAGGTCTGTAGTCACTTCTTCTTTTGTGGAGAAGGATGACTGTAGCCATGTGCCATTCGGTAGGGACAAGGCCTGAGGTGAGGCTGTGATTGAACAGGGCACAAAGGTGAGTTGCCAGTTCACTCTGTAGTTCATGTAGAACACAGCCAGGGATATTTTCAGGTCCCATAGAAGCTGTATTCTTGGCCTTGGACAGTGTTGTTTTAACCTGGGCAGCAGTAATACTGGGTTCCTGGCAATCTACTGGCATTGTTATTGGTCCTTTGGGGGGGTAAAGTTGGCACTGAATCTGTCAGCCAGTATATTGGCAATATCTGTTGGCTCAGTATAGGAGGTATCATTGTGCAGTAGCTCAGAACAAATCTGGGTATTGCCGTGGAGATTCTTTACATAACTATAGAACACCTTGTGGTTGTCTTCACTATCTGTTGCAATTCTGTTTGGGCCTATATTAGATCACCAAATGTTTAGGTTAGCGAATGGTGATTAATCGACCCCATGTAAGTGAAAGCTTGCAAAACTGAACTGTCAGAACAGTGATTTTTTTCCAAGGGAAAAAAATCGCTGTTACAACAAAAAAAAAAAAAAAAAAAAAAGAAAACACTTTAAAACATGAAATTAAGTGGGGGGCTTCACCCCCTACACCCCCTTACTTAAATATACCAACTGCGAGACCGCACTACAGTGCCAAAGATGGCAAACTACCAAAGCGGTCAAGCAAATTCTTTCCCAGGGGAAAGAATTTGCTTACATGCCGCTTTGATATTTTGCTGTTTTGGCATTTGCAGCTTGACCAAGATGCATTCGCTAACATGCATCTTTGATCAGCTGATAGGAACCCTTCTGTTTTCATAGCTAGCTTTAGAGGATTTGATGAGGGATCTCAGCTTTTTGTTGAGGCTGATAAGGGAGTTTTGCCATTCTTGGGACTTCACCTTATTCTGCATCAGTTTCTTCCTTCTGTTGTAGAGTTTGTTTATGGCAGGAGACCACCAGATTGGCTTCTCTTTTTTTGGAGGAGAGCATCTTGGTTCTATTGGGTATGGCAAGATCCATGCATTTGTGTACATATTCATACAGTTCATTGGTGTATGATTCGGTGGTCATGCAACTATTCTCCATTTGCATGGGTGCCGTGAAGTTAGCAACCTCTGCTTTTAGGAGCCCAAGGTTAGTTTTGGAGAAGTTTTTCATGATGGTTACCTTTGCAGGGGGGGGGGGGATTATATGAATTTCCAAAGTGATTAGGTTGTGGTCGGATCTAACCATGGAGGAGTTATGCTACCTCAAGTGGGGGTAAGAACAAGCTAGTCCAGGGCATTGGAATTAATGAATTCCAGGAAATGGGCAAGTGTATTGGTACATGAGAAGTTTTCCCAGTTAATGGAGGGGTAGTTGAAGTCACCCAGTATGAGAGTGTTAGGTTGGACCCTAATATTCTCCAGGGTGCTTAAGAATGTGGAGTGAGTGTCTTGGGACATGTTTGGGGACCTACAGCAGGCTACGACCTGAATCGCTATCTTGCCTAATGTTAGCTGCACCTGAAGTATCTCAGATGCGTTATGTTGAGCTACCAGTCTGGAGGTGTGCACATCCTTTATGAATATGGAAACACCACCATCTTTGGAGCTTCGGTCCAAGTTCTGGGGCCGAAAGGTGTGGAATGAGTTATAACCTGGTATTGCTGGGGTGCTTTCTGCTGCCTTGAACCAGTTCTCTGTTACAGCACAAATGTCAATGTTCTCCATTTTAAGGAGGGCTTCGAGTGAGTGCATTTTGAGATTTAGACTTCTAGTGCTGAGCAGCATGACCCTCAGATTGCATTTATTTGTAGCTGTTACGGTGGTCATTTGGTCTTTGGAACTTCGCCTAAAAAGGCACTATAGGGGTGGCAAGAGCCTTGGCCAGTATCCAGAAGCCCAGGGGTGACAGATGCAGGCCATCTCTGGCAAAGCATCGAGGTCTGTAAATCATGTCTTCCCAGGCAGACAGATAATGGATCCCCTTAGAATGACACCAGAAACTTAACCAATTGTTGAAATCAATAGTTTTCTGCTTGTACTATGGTATAATTCTGGGAGATGGTAGGATGCTGCTCAGGGCTAGGGTCATACCGGCCTGGGTTATATAATCCAAGAGCTCCTCCATGTCTCTTTTCATGTAGTCCAGGGAGGTACATCTCAGGTCATTCACACCCACATGTACAATGACAGAGTCATATTTGTACCTATTATTGAGGAACATGAGTGGATGCATTATGTGGTGGATCCTGACACCTGACAGGCAGCTGACTATTACTTTCTCCTTATTCAACCTAGTCAGTGGGACATCAGTGTGCCTCACTATCGAGTCACCTATGACCAGTGTGTTGGGCATGCTGTTTTGCCTTAGGGGCTTTGGTTGAGTGGCACACTGTTTAAGAGAGTTATGTGTCTCATGATTAGCATCGTGTTGTGGTGGTCGTGTGCATTTCTGCCTTGGAGGTCTCTGCTGGTTAGGTAGATTTTTATTGAGAGGGTCCACGAAGGTGGGTGTGTGGTTTGTCTTTTTATGTGAAGGCAGTGCTGGTGTGTGTTCTGGAGGGCTATGTATTCCATGTGGTGTGGTGTAAGTGTTGACCTTCTCCTCTTGACCATCTATTCTGGTCTTGGCTGGAGAGTCTGTGGCTGCCAATTTGGATATATATAAGTGCATCTCTCACAAGTCTGAGTGTTGGGAGGCAAGAGGAGAGGGTTGTCAGTGCACATGAGGCAGTTGCTTCATTGCCGCAGGATGCCCAAGTTCACCAGGTTAATAAGAGAAAGCATAGGGAACTGCCCTTTAGACATGCTTGTAGGGGTGGGCATTAATAAAAGTACTGGAGCTGTTTCCTTATATAACATTTAGTGCTGGTAGCACTTTTGTGTGCTACAATAATTGCTACAAGAAGTCTGGTAAAGTGCTAGACTAATAAACTAGTAAAAGTGCAGGAGAGGAGAAAACTAGCAGATCTAAGTGAAAAATTGAAGAGATGACTTTGTCACTGCTCAGAAGCTTAAAACAGTCCTTGATACAGCAAATCTGTATCTGGACTCGACTAGTTACAGAAAAAGTGGGAAACAAGTGGAAATGCGGGTTTTAAACCAAAAAGTTGAAATAGCTAGAAAAACTGCCCAAACAGCCAATAAACTTCAATTTCCTGGCTGAAAACCACTCGTCTTGTGGTAGATGGGCTACCTAGTGCTTACCACTCCCACTGATAAGCTAGAAGGCTTCCCTCCAGAACAGAAAAGCTTGGGGGCCTCAGAAGCTTACAAACAGTCCTGGATACAGCAAATCTGTATCTGGACTAGACTAGTTATAGGAAATGCAGGAAACAAGCTTAGAATTTTTTTTACAGAAAGCAACTAAACAACACTAAAAACAATTCAAGTGCAGTACAAGCTAGCACACTTGAGTGTGTAGCAATATTAAAGCAAATACAGTTTAATAAAATGCAATTTATTCAAAGTGTATTCTGAACTAAACTAGATTATTGCTTTATTCAACTCTGAACAGTTAAAAAGTGCCAAAAATATATCAGATGAGAAGCACACTCAGTCAGAACACAATGAGATTCTAGCAATTTTTTTTTTTTTAAGTAAAGTGGAAAGAGAGAAAACAGGAACTGAAGATAATTCAAGGTTAAGAACCTAAGTGGGTTGGCCTTCTCAAATGTTCTCTCTGTATTAGGTAGAACGAGCTAATGACACTAGACTGGGAAGACTGTCCCAGATTAAATTTACAGTAAGGGTGGGCATCTGCAAAGCCAAATATAAGAACAAAACACCAATAGGGAGGGGGGTGGGAAACTATTATGGCTACTAGCTACACTATTAGGCAGAAAACACTACAGAAATGTTTATTACAGCAGAAAAACAGCAGTGAGCCACTAAATGAATGTTTTAAACAAATAAAGGAGCAAGGAGACTCTAGAGAATGCTTTTAACTGCACACAAATCAGTTATATGATACCTGACTAAAACACAGAAACCTCACAAAAAATGCACAGAAAAGCACAGCCAGAGTATTCACAAACAGAAAATACAACTGTCAGTATAAAGAAGCAGTTTACAGATAAGTAATTCAGTAAAAGTGCAATTACAGTAATGAACCACTATCTAGCAATGAATAATACAGTTAGAACAGTATAAAACAGTACACAAATGCAGTGAAACAGTAAAAAAAGGTTTTATAACAGTGCAAAATATAGTTGATTAGCTATATAGCACAATTATAAGCATTAAAGAAGTGCAATTGAATGAAATAAATACAAGAAATAACTTATTCTGCTCTTGGAGTGTTAGGGAATTTCTGCTTTGTCCTAGTGATTTATCACCACTCCATAGCCTGGTAAATACAAGCACAGCTCCCTGCAGACACAGGGTTTAAATACCAGAAAGGATGGAAGAATCTAGAAGCTTGAATTACTACCCAGTCCTGCTAGTCCTTGCTCTTTCAACCAATCACTCATGCTAGAGAAGGTCAGGAAACCCTGTTACTCTTAATAGCAGAGAAGACAAGACACTATCAGCAGAAGATGGCTGCTAGAAACACATGAAACTCAACAAACAAAACAACCAGGCCTGGATAACAGCAGGCATCTATCCAGGCTATGCTACCTGACTAAAACACAGAAACCTCACAATAAATGCGCAGAAAAGCACAGATCGAGCACTTGCAAACATAAATACAACTCTCAGTATGAAAAAGCAGTTTACAGTTTAGTAATTCAGTAAAAATGCAATTACAGTAATGAACACTATTACAGCTACTAGCTACACTATTAGGCAGAAAATACTACAGAAATGTTTATCACAGCAAAAAAGCAACAGTGAGCCACTAAATGAAAGTTTTAAACAGATAAAGGAGCAAGGAGACTAGAGAATGCTTTTAACTGCAAACAAATTAGTTATATGGTACCTGACTAGAACACAGAAACCTCACAAAAAATGCACAGAGATGCACAGATGGAAAATACAACTCTCGGTATGAAAAAGCAGTATACAGTTAAGTAATTCAGCAAAAATGCAATTACAGTAATGAAACACTATCTAACAATGAAAAATGCAGCTAAGATAGCATAAAACAGTACACAAATGTAGTGAAACAGTAAAAAAAGCTTTATAACAGTCTAAAATGTAGTAGATTAGCTATATAGCACCATTATAAGCATTAAAGAAGTGCAATTCAATGAAATAAATAAAAAAGCTGTAGTTCCCTTTTGGGGGGGGGGATTAAAAATGCTGGTCTTAAAAAACACATTAGCAACATTATTTTCATTTGGAAACAAAAATTTTAAATTGTTTCCTAACATAATCTTTCGAAGAATGAATTGCATCATAATTATTCCCCTTCTGGCTGGTATAAAATTCCCGCCTTTTCTTAAAATATTACACACCTAATCACTTAAATTTGAACTAGAAAGACTCACTATCTTGAAGAAAACATCAACAAAACTTAATGTCTCTACCGACGATTGTTCTTTTTCCAGTTTTTTTTGTAAAAATTGTTGTTTCTGTATGAAGTGGATGCCACTTTTCACCCAAGTCCTGCTCTGGTTGTCGTTTTGCTGATAAACTCTTATCAGTTGGTTGCTTGACCCTTTCTGAAAACCTGGCCTATTGCTAACAGTAGGATTTCCTGCTGCTTGACTTTTGTTCAAGAAGCTGCCATTGTTTTCAGTATCGGAAACACCATTTCTCTGTGTGATATGCTTGGATCTGCATATCACATTCTCCTGTACTTCATTCTTCTCTGTTATGGTGTTTCCTGCTGCAGGTATCTGTTTCTGTAATGTATGAGACACACCTCCTCCTGCCGATTGGTTGTACACTTCCTCTCCTTCATAATCGGCCTGATCTCTGTAATCTTGAAACAAGGCAAACTTAGATTCAGAGTTTTCTGTAGTCAAGTTGTCTTTCAATTTAAAAAAAGGTTGCCCTAATTTTGCTCTTTTACTTATTCAGACAGACGAGCATCTCTACATACTGTAGTCCAACTTTCCGATTGAGGGCAACCCATTTACTCAAAAACTCTGGAGGAAAGTCATTACCAATTGGCATTATTGGAATTCTTAGCCCTTTTCAGACTCTCTGGACATTCAAGCAGGTTTCAAAATATAAATTGTCCCACTGCAGTCTCTTAACCTTAAAAAGATCTTTTTCCAGTTCATTGAAAGTTTAAAAAAAATTGGGACTATGGTACCATTGCTAGAAACTTTAGCTCCTTCAAATGGATCAGATGGTGGGGCTAACCATCTGTTTAACACTTCATCAAATCTTAGGAATTGTATTTATATTGTTCGTTTCCACAAACTGGTTTTGCCTTCCTTCTGGATTTAAAATAATAGAACCACTTGGTAACTTTAGATATTAAATCCTTGTACACTGTAATTTCTAACAATGACGGGATGTTACTGGTAAGGCTCAAGTTAATTAAATCTGGGAAATTCTCCTTAAATGCTGTCAGCTCGTTAATGGAGTTGTTAGACCTAATTTTAAGTTATAACTTTTTTGAATTTAATGGTAGGTTATATCATCAGATCAATGGAGTAGCGATGGGTGCAGAAATGACCCCCAGCTATGCCAATGTTTTTATGTATGGGTGGAAAAGGTGCAATGTTTTTCAAACCATTTATATGAACTGTATTGTTTTCTTTAAGCACTTTATTGATGATGCCTTCTTTGTCTGTAGAGGTGGTGCAGATTTTTTGTGTGAATTTTTACATTACTTAAATGGTATGAGTTTCTTTTGGAAGTTTACATCTAATTACAGTCACAGTAATATCAATTATTTAGATTTGACTGTTTATAAAGAGAGGGATAGATCAATGACTACTTTTTATAAAAAAGATGTACAAAACAATGCTTATTTACACAATAAGAGTATGCATCCTAAGAAAATTAAAATTAACATTGTGAAAGGGCAATTGATGAGGGTACATGAGATGACAGATAAAGGTGAGGATTTTCAGAAGGAAAGTGTTACCTTATGTCAAACATTTATAAGTAGAGAGTACCCTGAGAATGTAGTTATGAATAAACATAATGGAATAAAAGAGAGAAGGAAAGGTGGGACACAAAAAGATGTTAGTACTAAGCAAGTAGATTACAAAGCTTCTGTGCAAATAACCAATAGTCTGGATACACAGGCTATAAAAAATATTATTTCAGCCAATTGGAATTTGTTTAAATGAAATTCTGAGAGTATTAAAGTTGAAGGGGATGTGCCTGTGTTTGTATTCAAAGTAAATTCAATCCCCCACAGAGAAAATGCATCAGTCCTTGTATGTATAAATGTTATAACTGCAATTTATGAAGTTATTTATTGACTGATGTAAAAGAGATTTGTATTGGTGGTTATAAGGTAGAGTTGAAAGGTAGATATACTTGCACATCCAGATTCATAGTGTATTTAGTGTTGTGTATGTCATGCAATTCATTTTATGTGTGTCATACTATTAAGGAATTATATAAACGACTGCACAAGCATAAACATGCTGTGACAATTGGAGATGATAAAAATGCATTAGGAAAAGACTATAAGACTAATAAGTGTAAAATCGTTTTTATGTTTTGTGTTTTGGATGAAGTTTTATGTTATGATAAGAAATTCAGTGCTGAGGAAGAATTTGGGTGGTTGGAATATGATTGGCAGGTGAAATTATATGTATACTATCCACCCGGGTTAAATGATAGGGAACATTTTGTTGCTTTCCTTAAAAGGGGTTGAAGCATTAATTAATGTCATGTGATTTTAATTGATTGTGTATTTAACTGTTGCATTTTTTGTCACATTATTCAGTGTGAAGAAGTCTTATTAGGACAAAAGCGCTCACTGTTTAATGTGATTTTGGTCATTCAATTCTTCCTTTGGTTATAGTCCGGTGTTCATTTTTAATATTCATGTTGCTGTATGTTTTATATATGTGTATATATATTTTACATGATTTTGTAAGGAATTAGTGGGTCTTCATTTTCAGAACAAAATGTCTCACGACTGCAGTGTCATGCAGACTTCGGGGATATGATGCTGACAGCAAGCTGACAATGAATGCGTCTCTACTTCTTCCAACTTACGTACAGATCTGAACGGTCATCTCTGGAGGACCTGATGGCAGTATGTGTGCAGCTGATAACTTTTAAGTACTTGTTGGATACATGCAGGCTCACAGAAGCCTTCCGTTGTTCTCTGTTGTTCAGCTTCAGCTTTAGGGAATTTAATGCAGTTTTTAGCCTCACTAAATAAGACAGCCAGGAGTCATTTTTTTGTATTGAGGAGAGCGTTGTCTGGAATACTTACTCAGTGCTGCACATATAGCAATGAAATGCCCCTAATGTGAGCATACCCACAGGCAGATAATTTTTTGGTTTGCAGCAGGACTTAGTAACCCCACAGACTGTAGACTACGCATGTGAATTGCACATGACTCACACATACCTGCACCACTTCTGTATCAGGATAGTATTTATTTATGACAGCCTGGTTAAGCAGGCGGTTTGGCTGGAGTTTCTGGCATCACCTAAGTGGCTATTACCTTGGAGTATTAGTTGCTGAAGCTCAGCTAGTTCCACAAGAATTGCCCTTGTGGATTAATAAAGCTGCAAATGCAAACATTTCAATTTTCATTATAAATGGATGGAGGAAAATATTGACAAGATCTAATGGTTTTTACTTCTGCATTCTTAGTGTTTCCTCATCTTTCCACACTGTTAGAAAACTATGTAGAGGGCACCAATGTGCGATGAACATTTGCATACTTCTTTATTTGCATGCAGTATCCACAAGTGTTATTTATAGATTGCAGCCTTCTCAGTAATTCCTGCAAGTATTGAGCAGCATGCTGCACTTAGTATAAATTGGTCTCATATCTGGCCCTTCGTCCGAGAAACGATTATGAAGGTGCCATACAAAAGTTAATTTTCCATCCCAATAAAATTATGGCAATCAAAACAATATGAATAATTCTAAATATTTTATTTTATAAATCAAAAAAGAAAAAAATCCTACATATGCATATGTGGTAGGAGCCAGTCTGTAAAATCACGATGCGGAAGTGATCGACATGTAATGGTTGACCAGCAGAAGCACTGATCAATAAAGGATCAAAAGTAAATGTCAAAAACATTTTTTTTTTTGCTGGTGGCAAGCTTCCTTGCACCCTACATACCCCTACTAACTATATATATATATATATATATATATATATATATATATATATATATATATATATATATGTTCCACTTAAAAACATCGAAAATCCATAACATCTAAACTACAATATCTAAAACCCAAAACATCTAAAACTCATAACATCGAATCTCAAAACATTGAAAATTACAAAGCAACTATAAATAACATCCCACAGAGGTTTTACTACGTTTATGCAGGGGGTCACGACCCCTGCACCTCCCATGTGGGGGGCTCCACCCCCATACCCCCCATAAATTAAATATACCAAATTCGAGGTTGCACTACAGTGGGGGGAAAAAGTTAATTCCTAACCCCACTGTAGTGAGACCTAGGAATTGGTATATTTCATTTACAGGGGGTGTGGGAGGTGGAGCCCCCTACTTAAAGGGTGCAGGGGGACTTGCCCCCCTGCATAAACATAGTAAACAGTGTGTGGGATGTTATTTATACTTGATTTGTAGTTTTCAAAGTTTTGAGATTTGATGTTATGAGTTTTAGATGTTTTGGATTTTCGATCATTTGGTCTCACTGTTTTGAATTTAGATGTTATGAGCTTTTGATCATATGAAGTGGAACCATATATATATATATACATACATACATATATATATATATATATATATATATATATATATATATATATATAGATATATATATATATACATATATATATATATATATATATATATATATACATATCTAATATATATATAGATATATATATATATATATCTATATATATATATATTTTATATACATATATTTATGTAGATAGATATATATAGATAGATAGATATAGATATACACCAACTCAAAGATTATACTACTGTGGGGAAAAGGCACTTTGCCATTATCTCATTTTGAAAAATCTGGAACATTTCAATCAACCAACTTTAATCAGCTGTACTGGCATTTTCACTTGCCAAAGAGCACTCACTGACAAGAGTTTCTGCTGATATATACAATTATATCACTTCCAACTTCTGCCAAAATTATATTTTTTTAATTACAAAATCCACATATATTCAAATGTACACTACAATCTAAGTAAAACAGCAAACTCACATTACACCTTTCAGGCTTTATTAGTACTGCTAATTACATTACTAAGTCTTAGCTTTATTCACATTCAGTTTCACATGACCAGCCCAGTACCAATCACATTATACAACTAATTAACATTAAAAAACTTTTGAAATCAATTCCTCATTCAATCCAGGATGAAAAAGTGCTCCCAACAACACAATCCACCTCCTTTCTTTATTATTCAAAAGTGTATGTTTTTAGAAATGTTTAGCTCACCAAATACCATATCTAACCCCCAAGAAACAAAAACAGTCCCTCTTCAGTCTGTTATGCCTATATAATGCACTGTGATTTATATTACATCTTATATCACTGAAATGCAGTGCATTATGCTGTTTAAAACTACACAAAACGTGCCCTGTGTAAAAAAAAAAAAAAAATGCTGCACTGGCATTTTGCCATGTACACCATCTGCTGTAAATTGCAATTAATTTGTCTCCTCACAGTGAGTATCTTATTTGTATTGGATAAGGAAAAGCTACTGCTTTCTAATATATAATCATGATAAGAACAGCTCTCACATCTTTTGCTCCTCTTATTTCCATTTTTATACTACCCTGGGGTTCACAGCATCTTTTCTTAAAAGAGGAAATATTCTCTTATATTCTTACCCCTTCAATAACATAGGTTCTTTGTAATATAGTTAGTGAAAAATATATCATTGGACAAAATGTCACAAAATTTGTTTAATACTGAATTAAAGCCACAGGAACACTTCAACCAGTAGAATAACCACAAGAAAACAAGTTGTAGGTAGTAAACCCAGTTTTGTTTATATTAATAATTATAATTTGAAAAAAAGTGTCAAAATCTGATTAAACTAAGTATACACCAGATTTTCTGTATACTCAGAAAAATCAAGGTATGTACAAATGTGGATGCTATAGGTACTTCGGATATAGCATACCTCCCAACCATACAGAATAACTCCCAACCATACAGAATAACTCATTTTTTACCAAGTTTTTGGGATCCAAATAATGGAGTGCCATGATTCCTGAGTGGAACCCCTTCATTTCTGAGTTTTTCTCAGCTTTTTTTATTTTTATTTTATTTTTTTCGCTTTTTGAGCTGACATCATCATGTGTGCGATGACGTCAGCTCCGTCGGGGCTACCAGCCTGTCAGAATTGAGCTCAAGGGGCTCAAGAGCTCACGTGCACACAATAGATGTATGTGTAGTACGCATTCTGGTTGTTCAAATGGAGAGCGGGAACGCCAGCCCGGGAAACATTTTTGTATTATATTTTGGCTGCACTTGCAAGCCATTAGACTGCTGCATTACTTCCACCTTGACCGCTTCACTTACATATTTATTCTGCCTGGCTTATTATCTTGCGAGCCGTTATACACTTGCGAGGAGCAAGGTGAACAGAAAGGACTATCTGCTGCATTATTTCCCAATTCTGGGTGGCTATTATCTTGAACTTTAAGGACTGCGAGACATACGTGAATGGGTAGTATTCTAGCTGCACTCAATTTTAGTTTTTCTGATTGAATATTTCAGAAGGTAGTTTTTCTGTGTGTGTGAACAGAAAGGACTCACTGCTGCATTACTGTGAATGGAAAGAAGGGTGTGTATGTGTGTGTGTGTGTGTGTGTGTGTGTGTGTGTGTGTGTGTGTGTGTGCGTGCGTGTGTGTGCGTGTGTGTGTGTGTATCTGTGTGTGTGACTAGTAACAAGGGGACAATTTGTGCTTTTAGCTTCCTATTTTTTACTATGCAGTTTCTAAATTAAACATTAAAAATTTTGGGAAACGTTCATGCTTGCAGCAGTCATACATCCCGGTGTTCTATAGTTCTTCCCCTGCACCTACTAAGCAAACTTTTTGACTGAGCAATACACAGAAGAACAGTCATACATAACAGGTAATAGCACAAATAAAACAATTTAGCAAAGCTAGATATATTCATTCTCTAGACTTCATTCTGTCTGCACTGCTAAGCAATACAATGCAATACAAAAATAAACAAGCAACAGAGAGATGATTGGAAAGACCATAATATAATTGCTTACTGTTAACTAAGTAAAAAGTTGCGTTAAGGTATACAGCATGTAAGTAAATTAATAAATCCTTTTTGAAAAGTACTGTCACTGCTTAGCTTAGTTTATTGAAGTCCTATATGGGTGTGGAAATCAGAATTTTTAGAAAGGTTTAAAAAAAGCAGGTGAATAATAGTAATAATATGCACACATTGGATGGGATTATGTGTTGCTGACATCAACAAGTCTGTAGGATCAGGAATGTTAAACTCAGTTCAAGTGTAGGTGTTTAGCAGGATGGAGTCGGTGTGGAGGAAGAAACATATTCCAACCTGTCATTGTTAAGACTCACAGCATACTCTTTAGAAATGATCAGTAGTGCATAAAGGTAGCCTCAGCTCAGACTAGTGTTCTTTTTTGGACAGTACTATGTGCCAGATTTCATATAAACAGAACTTGCACTTTTGCGGAAATAAGAGGTGTTTAAGATACAAATAATGTAACTGCTTTATGCAACTATTAAAGAAAATGCAAGAAATATGTTTGTCCTACACACACACATACACACACACACACACACACACACACACACACACACACACACACACACACACACACACACACACACACACACACACATACACGCACACACACATACACACACACATATGAGCTGGTGGTCTGTTTAAACTTTAAATATAAATAAATAACTCCTAGTTTTAAGAACACAACTAAATTTATGCAACTATAACTGGGACATCAAGATTAGTATTTGAAAAAAGTTGTTTCATTTATTTTCCATACTATTCTGAAAACAAAATGAAAAAAAAAAATGTTGGCCGGTACAATGTTAGCCAAAAAATGAAGTTAGAAGAAAACTAGATACTTGAACGTATTTCTCAACACTATTCCTTTATGTGAATACAACAATAAATTATCCAGAAAAGGAATCAGGGTGTACATTAAAAACTGGTTATGTTCCATTAATAAGTAAACAGAATGAAAGTGCAGTTTGGTTATGTAATGCAGTCCAGGAAGGAGAAAAGAAAGAGATGTAGTTTGAATTTTTTTAATTATACTTTTCTTATAATATTTAGTGTTCATCTGCATTTAATAAAACATTCTTGCACATTTATTTTTAAATATGGATCCACTCGTTAAAAGCACGAACTTTAACAGAGGTGTACACTTAGTAATGCGTAACAGATGAAGTTGTGAGGTAGCCCTTCTGATGCAGAAGTCTCAGGTGTGAAACAGTGCTACTCAAAATAGTGAACATACAACAGAAATGCTTTGTATCAACAAGGGAATTCACAGTATGGTTAAATGAGCTATTTGCACACACAAGTGCTGTTGGTAGTGACACATCCAGTTGAGATCTTAACAACAAATATGTGACAAACCCTTATCACAACGGAAGAAGAGCATTTTTCAGAAGCTAAATGATGAACCAGTAAAATTAATTTCAGTTGAGAAGTTTGTCTGAGTCCTTAAAAAAGAAAAGGAAAAAAAATAGTCGGGGACAATTCCCAACAGAATAAGGAACACATCCAGAAATAATTATACCCTAAAACACTGACAGAATAAGAGAATGTGAATTGGTATACATTTTCTGAAGTAAAACAAGTCCATAACTATAATTATTTACTGCTGTTATTTAAGTGTAAGTGTGTGTGTGTGTAAATGCCCCAACTGTAATACAACTAGTAGCTAGAGGTACTCAGACTCAAACCCTGTACCTTGGGTATAGAGTCTAATGTCCATAGCCACCACCACTTGTGAATTTATGCCTCATATTTTTTGTCTGTTTCTCATAAAATCTCTGGTTTTCAGGATTTTTGTGGCAAATCACTGAAGAGTTGAATTGACTAAATAATGACAGACATTTGAATTTCAGACTTCATATTCTTCAGAAAATAAATGGTAACACACAGCCTTTTATTCTAGCAATTTTCTAAGTTTATAAGATCAGTATTTGAAATTTGTCCCTATTTTGGTGCTGTATTCCCCCATTATTGGCTTTGTCCATGTTTTTGTGCTATGACGTTGAGAACTATGGTGAGAAGTGACAACTGCATTCTGTATTACCCCATTATTAGCTTTGTGAAGTTTTTTTTTGCTAAGAGGTTGAGAGCTATGGTGAGAAGTGAGAACTGAATTCACAAAATGAAAGCCATTTAAGTTTCAGTCTTCCTATTTTACAAGAAGCTGCTGATTTGGCATAGTGGTATGTTGCTCTGACTGTAGTACATAGGGTCCTGAGTTCAAGACTTGCATGGTGGTAACACAACATTTTATTCTAGCAACTTTCCAAAATTATACAAGTAATGTTTAAACAGTGTCCTTGGTTTTTGTCATTTTGTCCCCCCCACAAAAAAAAAACTGAAATTGAAAATAAGTGCAAGAAGCTGTGCAAGATGCCTATGGCTTACCCTACTGTCATTTATATATATATATATATATATATATATATATATATATATATATATATTTATTGTGTGGGTGTGGAAGTAGACTTCTATGATGGAAATGTTCTGAATTGGGCAGTTTTGTCATTATTGGTTCATGCATTTTGTTTCATTGCCTACTAGAAAAATGTTCAAAAAATAAATTTAAAAAGCACTCTGTCTAACAAGTGTGCTGTATTGTACAAATAATATAATTTAAGTCAGGAGGGTGTATCAAAGAACACGTGTATGTTTCTTGTTTTGTGTGTAAGGCACCAATGATTTGAAAACAGCCCAAAGGTAATCTTTATCCACCACTGGCCAGATGCATTTTCTTTGGATGTGGTGTGGGTTTCAATGCTGTTTCAATGAATGTTAGTTTAAAGGGCAGAGAAGTTTTAATGCCAAGTTTATTTTCATTGTGAGACAGTATTGCTTTGTTTAGCAGATGTCTATTAATGTTTGTGCATTGTGCTATAAAATGTAAAGAAATAAATCCAAATCATTGTGGAAGTAAATCAGTATGGACACATTAGTGTTTATGGTAAATGGGGTGAAATAGCCAGGTAATTGGACATTAGAATGGCTGCAGGGGGACTCTGGTGTCATATTTTGGTTGTCTTTTCTTCAGTTTGTATTTGAAAGTTGGTATCCCACAAATCCATTGCAGTGGGCGGGGTTACATAATTATGTATGAACATTTTATGTTAATCAGCGTATAGATTTGTACCTATTTTTCATGGGCCTTGTCCAGATTTTTGATGTTTCCAGGTTGAGAGGTATGATCTCAGCACTATATAAGCAGTGGATGTTCTAGTTTCTATGTAGGAATAACTACTAGATCATTATATGAAAGGGTGAGAGAGCATTATTATAATATCAAAAAGAGAAATCAAAAAAGCACTTTATATAGGCACACAGTTGAGTGTAGGACATATAAAAAATTTATTTTTTCAGTCTTAGAAATAGTTAAGCTAGATGCAAGGGGAGGTGATCTTAAGAATTTTTTTTAGAACAAAGAGAAACATGGTGGCAGATGCAACTTCAGGCAGATAAAATACCAGGACTGAATGAAGTTATTAATATCAAATGTTTTTTGAAATATAGGAAATTGTATGTAAATAAATAAATAAAGGATTTTATAGGTTTAATATTTTAAATTTTACTGTGGCACTTTAAATGGAAATTGGTTAATGGTGTGATGTAATGAATTGGTAATGAGTATGTATATATAAGTATGGAGGTTTTTAAGTGCTGTTTTTAGTTCTGAAGAAGTCGCAAGACAAAAGAGGTAAAAATAAAGTATACGCTAAAGAAGTTTGTCATTGTTTTGTTCCTCGTGCCATCACCAGTATTTTTTGTGTTTTCTTACTGATTCAATAGCCATAGTATTTGTACCACGTGTACTGATGAAGCTACATGGTAATTCTCCATTTTTTCCTGTTGATGTTTCTGCAGTTCATCTTTTAAACACACTTCCTTGATATATATTAGCTACTGTATAGTCTCTATCCAGCAATGTTCTTATTAGGCCTTCTGCTTCTTCATTATAACCTTCCTCAATATTGAAAATTATCTTTAACCTCATAAACTGAGACTTAGGTATATTTTTTAAACCATGATAAGGATGGCAACTCTTCTCTGGTAACAGGGCCTTTCTAACAAACACCTTCTGATAAACTTTAGTTATAAGGTTACCACTCCCTTCCCTCAGTACTTTGACATCCAGAAAATATATTTCCAAATGACCACTATAAGTAGTAAACGTAATATCATATAGATTATTATTGAGGAATTTCACCAAATCAATTAGTGCTTCCTCATCCCCCTGCCAAATCAGCCAGCAATCATCCAAAAAGTGTTTCCATAAAATCATTCTGTTAAAATAAGGGTTTTGATCTTCATTCATAATATATGTTTCTTCAAGAAAACCCATAAAAATATCAACATAAATTGGTACAAAAATTGCACCCATTGATGTGTCGCTTGCAGGAAACACACTTCACCATAGTCAAATATATTTTTAACAAAACCTGACCAAGCATTGCCACCAAAAAGTCATTAAATTCCCCTGAATATAAATGTAACTTATTCAGGAAGAAGCTAACAGCTATCTGACCCCCTTCATATGGTATACTTGTATATAAAGCCTATACATCCAATGTGCATATCAGAAGGGTAGGTTACACTTGCATCCTTCCAAGCATGTTCAGAAAATTGGTTGTATCCTTTATAACAAAGGTCAAGAAAGAAAGAATATTGCTCCAAAAAAAAAAAAAAAAGGCAGACAGGAAGAAAGGAGTTCATTAAGTGAGCCCCTTTCTGTAACCTTTGGTCTACCTAGAGGAGCAATAGCATCTTTATGTATTTTGGGGAGTAAATAAAAAGAACTGGGACTTTGGACATTCAACCATTAATATTAAGGCAGCAGAAAGTAGAGAGACAAATAACTACAATTAGAGATCGGAGGCTAGACAAGGTTGTGAGGAACCCTGAACAAATAGGGAAATATTTTGAGAATCTTACCAAAAGCTTTATGCTACCTTTTCAGAAGAAAGTGAAGGTAGGTAGTCAGACTTAGAAAGATTTCTAGAGACAACAGTTATGCTGACATTAATGTAAGAGGACAGAAATTATTTATTTTGATCTATAACATGCCAAAAAATAATTGAACAACAAAAGTCAAGTAAATGTTAAATCTCCAGGTTGGCATGGTATACCTAAAGAAATCTCCAAAAATGGGTAGGACTATTCAACACAATTTAAGATACTATGACAATACCTAGTTTTTGGAAGGAGACAGTAATATCAGTAATCTCTAACGAAGGAAGGTGTCCCCTATCCCCAGAATCCAACATGCCAATTGCACTCTTGAACCATTTTATTTTATTTATTTATTTTTATTTTACATTTGTTGACCAGGATAGTCCGACTGGATACATGTCCATTTTCACCGGAGGCCCGGGGAGAAAAGCTCCAACATAGTCACAGAGACAGATAGTTACATATTAGTGTTTAAGATAGAAAAGAATAAAAAGCAATTTACCTACTACATACTACACATACTACCTTGCTCTAACAGACACAACTTACAACAGTTCAATATACAGGTCTTTAAAAAGATGCTAGTGAATTTATTAAGACAGATTATAGATTATAGTTCGGCTAATGTACAATGAACATGCTTTTTGATTACATATCCCCACTCTAGGTTGTCCTTTTGGGTTTATATTTACTTGAGAAGTAGTATGGCCTTGGTTTAACGAAGAGGAGCTAGTCTGCGTTTGAGCATGGACAAAGCCAATGCGACTTAAAATGGAGTTTTAGACTCTTTTTGAATTGAACTGGGGAAGTAATAAGCATGAGGTTGTTGGGGAGGGAGTTCCATAGCTTTCCAGTGGTGTTGGCGAACAGAGCATCACCGCCTATGTTGTTGGATTTGAGTGTTTGGACAAGGAGTCTGTTTGATGAGCGAAGGCAGCTTAGATTGGTGTAAGGAATTATTATATTTTTCAGTGCAGGGGTGTTATCAGGTTGTTTAAGAATTTTAAAAGCTTCTATGAGTTGGTTCATCTTGAGAAGATTTGGGAGTTCTATCCAGCCAAGTTTTTTCAGGTTAAAGCAGTGGTGTGTTCTATAGGGCAAGCAAGTTACAAATCTGGCAATATGATTATAACAACATGAGAGTTTGTTCAGGTCAGATTTGTTAAGGTTAGTAAGCATGGGAGAGGCATATAGAAGGGTAGAGAGAAGGTGTGAGTGGGCAGTGGCCACTTTTGGCCATAGGGGTCAGGAAGGTCTTTATCCTGTATAAGGACCCAAGTTTCTTGTTTATGGACTTAATGGTTTGGTTGATATGCATATCGAATCTAAGTTTGTTTTCATTGATAACTCCTAGTAGCTTTGTGTAGGAGTCTGGGGAGATGATGGTACTATTATTGGATTGTATAGTAAAATGTGTAGGAGGGGATGTATTCGTTGGGTGGAAGAGAAGTAGTTTGGTTTTGTTTGGGTTTAAGATCAGATGATGATCTGAGAGCCAGTTTTCGACTGTAGTAAAACTGAGCTGGGTGGCAGCTGGTAGGTTTGGTAGAGAGTCATGTCTACCAGAGTATAACCATGATTATAACGTTTACGCATCAATAGTTGCAGAAAGGTTAGCATGGATATTGCTCATACTGACTCATCAGGATCAACGTGGATTCATAAAAAACAAGCAAACATTTGACAACATTTTACTGACTAACGTGAAACATATGGCAGTGGATGAGAAAGGGGAAGGTTTATTGAGGTTCAGGCTCAATGCAAAGAAAGCTTTTGATAGGGTACACTGGAATTATCTATGGAAAATATTAAATACAATGGACTTCCCAGATGGAATTATACAGCTGTTCCACAGCTTATACATGGGTATAGAGTAAGAGTGAAATTTAAGGGTAAAGTGATTAAAGAAAGTCAAGTACAGAGGACAACCAAGCAGGGGTGCCTGATTTTCCCACTACTTTTTGATCTGTATAAAGAACCCTTTATTGGTACAATCAGAATTTTAGGATTGGCAAGCAGGAAAGATTAGCTTTATTTGCCGCACATATATTTTTTCTCACTGATCCTCATGGGGGTCTACAAGTCCCACTCAAACTATTGAGGCTGTTTACGGTGATAATGGGCTTTAAAATAGAAGAGGAGAAAACAAAGGACCTATGTATAAACTGCAGCCCATCATTTCAGATGGCACAGGAATATCCATATTTGTGAGGGCATTACATAATGAAGTATCTTGGAATATGGTTGGCAAAAATGTTGTCCCAAGACTCCTGTGGGGAAACATGGAAAGAACTCATTGAAAAATAAAGACAATAATAAGGAGATGGGAGATTCTGACAGCAGACATGGACTAGAACATCCTGGTGATGAAAATGTTTGTGGTCCCACTTATACTATACTTTGAACAGAATTTTATATACACCCCAGGTAAAATGACTGGGAATCCTTAAAAAAGATGCTTGTAAGGCAGTTCTGGGAAGGACAAAGTCCTGGAATAATTTGGGATGTATTGATGATTGCATGAGAAGGAGGAAGGCTGGAGGCTCCAAATATGGAAGAATACTTTATGGCTGCTGCTATATTATTTACAAGCCAGCTAGACAGAGTTGATGCTGGCCAAGGATGTGAAAATATATAAAAAAACAAAAATAGTAAAACGGGCCCAGATGAATGAGAAACAGATTAAAAACAGATGTTTAGCTATGCTTGGGAAATATTTAAAGGCTAATTTAAAACTAGTGGGTGGGACTGGTGGCACTTTTGAGTTAAGACCGATAGGTATGAGTAGACCAAGTTTCCAGATGGCCATAACATTTATAAAGGATTGGTATTGCAAGGAAGGATTGTTACCATTTTGGGAGCTAGTACAAAATGGAGGGAAGATAATGGACTGGCCAGAACTAAGGAGCTTCTTCAAAATCCCCCCAAAACACTGACAAAGGTCTCAGGGGCTTATAGGAGTGTTGGAAAGCTACAACAGGGAAACTATTCACAGGAATAAAGAATGACCAGTTTTAACTTCAATGTTAATAAAGAAGAAATCTGATGAGGTAAGGAGGGATAGACTAGCAAGTCAGATATACAAAGCACTTAATGGCAGCTAGGGTGGGAGATGCAGTAAGAAGCTGATAACAAGTTGGAAGCGAACACTTTGAGAAGTAGAATTAAAAAATCTCTGGAAGCAGATATGATCCATTCCAGAGTAAAAAAAATCAAGAAAATTCCAGATATTTGCCTTGAAGTGCTTACATAAATATTTTTTCTCACCAACTAGGACAAAGTTTTAAGTGTAACACAACAGAGGAGGGTAATTGGAAGCATATATTTTGGAGGTGTGAAAAATTAGTGTTTTCAGTATGGTTTGCTTATTTTACAGAAGCAATTAATGGGTGCAACATGGGTATAAAGAAAGCATGATTTTCTGTGAGATCAACCTGTCCTGGGAGAAGGTTGTGCAAAGAGAAGAGACCTACTAGTCCTACTGTGCTTAGTACCTAAAAAAGCGATAAGGCAATGGAAGACAGAAGGGGAGCCCACCTTGGGAGATGTCTTGAAATTATTGAAGGGGCTTATAAGAGCATATGGAAAGCAGTGAAGAGGAGGATGGTGTTTTATACAAGCTAGTGGGGATAAGTAGAGTTACCCAGGGGGACTAAATTAGAGGAATGGAATTTGCTTACCAAGAGAATGTGATCTGCCTAATAAAAGCTTGCCCTCTGCTGCCACTATCTCTGTAGCACAAGATGTAAGTGCATTGAATTTTGATAAAGAATACCAGGCACTTGCTACAACTGAGTGTCCTCAGAGGTTTCTCACTAAATTAATGCAGGATATGACCAATGTGTCACATGTGGACCAATTAAAAACCTTATTACTGTATTTAGTTTCCTATCAATTACTAAGGAGTGATCTGTGCCTGACCTACAAGGCAGTTTCTGACTCAGTCCTGATGAAAATGTTGCATATTTGCAAAAACTAACTGCAAGAGGGTTACCAGCTCTAAAGATCTAAACCTGATTTCTGACATGAGAAAATTATGCTGGAGAGACAAATATATCTCCCAGAGACTGCCCCTTCCCTAGAATAGGCTTCGTATTCACATGAAGCAGAGCCCTTCCTGGGCCATCATCAAGTGCAGTCTGGATCATTAGATGGGAAATCACAGTTTACTCCAGGGGTGGTACCCATGTCCCTTATGGACAGAGGCAGTCTGTAAAAATAGTAAAAACCCTGCTTGCTGTCCCTTGTTATCTATCCCCTAGGGATAGAAAAATGGGTAAAATCTGGGTAAACCTGACTAGGTTTGTAAGACCTCTTGAGTCATTAACCTAGTAATTTCCTAAGACCCTATGAAAAGGGGAATCATCATCATCATCATCATCATCATCAGCCCCCTTTTCCCATTTTTTCCACATGGGGTCGGGGTATCATGTTAACTGTCGCCATCTCTCTCAATTCAGTGCCACACTCCTGCCTTCTTCAACACTCATGCCTGACTGTTGCAGATCTTCTTTCACACAGTCCATCCATCTCTTTGCTGGACATCCTCAATTCCTCTTGCCTTCTTCCTGTTTGTCCCAAATCTTTCTTACCAGATTGTTTTCTGTTTTTCTGCACGTGTCCAAACTACCATAATCTGTTGTCTTTGATCTTTTCTGCAATTGGAGCTACTTTGGCTTCTGCTCTTATGTCCTTATTTCTTCATCTGTTCCACAGTGTGCATCCTACCACCCTTCTCAGACACTTAATTTCCATCACCTCTAGCTTCTTTAACTGTTCTGCCTTTACTACCCAGGTTTCTGTACCCTCTGATTCTAGCTTTGACGTCTTTATTCAGACCTCCCTTCTCCTCAACCACCCCTCTCAGATCCTTGAAGCTGTTTACCTGTTCCACTATCTTTCCTTCTATCTCTATTCTCAGCTTCTTCTGATTTCTCCAGTTTGCTGCCATTACCACTGTCTATGAAAAGGGAAAATGTGGAATAAAACCGAAGTGTGAAGAATGTTTGATTATGGTTGAATAATGCCTATGGCGAATGGATCATTGTGACTTTTGGTAGGTTGAGTGCTAAGATATTGAATAAGGACTGCAGAATTAAGAGGAAGATCTGATACAAGGGCCAACTGCTAGAAGTTGGTGCACCATGCATGAGGTTTGCACTTAAGCAAAGGTTTTTTAAAGAAAGGTTTGTATAAAACACACACACACACACACACACACACACACACACACACACACACACACACACACACACACACACACACACACACACTGAATATATGATGTCAAACTCTACTTTTCATATTTTGTGACCAATTTTAAATGTTTATTATGAAATAAATTCTCTCTGAAACAGTAAAACATTTTACTTGTTAAAAAAGAGTGGTTCTCCTAGATGCACTCAAATCTCAAGTACTCGTAAATCAATGCCTTGAAGCCAGTGAATCTAGTGTCTTGTAATTCATACAGACTCTCTTGCACTCAAATTCAGATATGGGTTCAGCAAGCAGCTGTCCACCATTCCCAAACACATTATGGAAGTTTGAGCAAGGTGAGCACAGCAGTTGTAGGGAGGTATTGGCAGGGGGTGGGATTGTAGATTAGGTCAGTGATTGGAAAGGGGATTTAGGTCTGGAGAGTGGAATATGGATTTTACAGTTATGGAGCAGGAGGGGGATTTTATGGTTAGGTAGTGGGAATGAAGTCAAGGTTAAGGATCAAGAGTGGAGTTTTAGGTCTAGTGAGTGGGAATGGAGTTTAGGATTAGAGATCCATCAGGGAATTTAGGTTTCAAGATGGAGGTTGGACACTTTGGTTTAGATAGTAATCAAAGATTCTGGTTTAGGAAGGGGAAGTGTAGTTTTAGGGTTAGGGAATGGGGAATCAGGTTAGCAACTGGATGTGAGTTTTGGGGTTGCAGTTAAGGCTCTATAGTGGAAATACAGTTTAATAGGGTTGGCTATTGTGGCTGCTAAATAGTTAAATTATTTTGAACCAGTGGGAGTTTGTGCACTTGCTTTTTCAAGCAAGGGTGCTGCAACATAATAGCATGCAAACACTTGTAGTAGACAGAAACAGTTGAATGGCATTTGGTTTGTTTAATTAACAAAGAAATAAAAAATATAAAATGTGTGTGCAAAATTCCATAGAATTTATTAGTGTTTTGTGATATACAAACTTTTTTCATTTGTGATGCTTTGCTACCTCTTTTTGTTTTAGGGATGTTCACATTTCTTTCTTTAAAAATGGAGAAATACATATATGTTTGCAAACACATATTATTAATGTATATATATATATATATATATATATATATATATATATATATATATATGTATGGTTCCCATTCAGAAGCCTGAAACATCATAAGCCTGAAAATCAAAATCCTGAAACCAAAAGCCTGAAAATTCAGAATCCTGAAAACTCAAAATCCTGAAAGACCAAAATCCTGAAAGACCAAAATCCTGAAACTCAAAATCCTGAAAACACAAATAATGCTAATATGTCACTATAAGGACACTAATATCTACCAACTGACCCTGACCCTAACCCTAACCCTAAGGTCCGTCACTATCACACACTCACCTGACCCGCGCCCTAACCCTAACTCACTTAAACCGCCCCTAACCCCAATATTTGTTACTATTGCATACATGCCTAACCTGCGCCCTAACCCTAACTCACTTAAACCGCCCCTAATCCTAAAATAAAACCAACCGCACACTTACCTGACCCCAACGCATGACCTAACACCACAGGGCTAACAATAGCAAAGCCACAATGACATCAGTATGTCTATTTTGTGTTTTCAGGATTTTGAGTTTCAGGATTTTGGTCTTTCAGGATTTTGGGCTTTCAGGATTTTGAGTTTTCAGGATTCTGAATTTTCAGGCTTTTGGTTTCAGGATTTTGATTTTCAGGCTTATGATGTTTCAGGCTTCTGAATGGGAACCATATGTATATATAGATATATATTCTTACATTGTTACATATATAACAATTGAATATATGGTGTCATTCATGATATATGGTGCTGTTGTTTTAGAAAGTATTATAAAGGGTCAGGCTGTAAGGATAGCCAGGATGACCACTATGAAGAATGATGTAACAGCAGAATTTAGGAACTTAAGGACTATGTTTTTGGAGAGAGGATATCCGGGCCACTTTATTGATCCAATACTTGAAGAGGTTAACGGTAAATGGGGTACAAAACATTATTGGGTGCCAATGAAGAAAAGTCTGGCATTGTAATCAATAAAGAGATTGGCCAGAATACCACTAATTTCCAACAAGCATGTGTAGTTCAGTTTAGTCCCCTATATTCTCAGGTCAAAGGAATCATGATAAAAAAATGGAATATTTTTAGAACTAACCCTGAGATAGTCCGTATTCTTGGTGATAAACCTATATTTTCTACCAAGGTAGGTGGTAATATCAAATCCCTGGTGGAGACAAATAGAATTTCAAACAACAGCCAGGGGAATTCAAGTGGTAGTTAACCTTGTGGTAGATGCCCTTACTGTCCCTATATACTACTAGATAGTGATATGACTATAGATAACCAAAATAGAAGTCACATTTTTTTAAAAAACGGTAACTGTTGTTCAAGTAAATTAGTATATATTGCCAAGTGCAGCACCTGCCCGTCTTTTTATATTGGTAAGACGGAGAGGATGTTGAAAAACAGGATATATGGGCACCTCTACGACATTAAGAATGAAAAAAACACTAATGCATTATATAAACACAGTATTTTGTGTAAGAATTTTAAGTGTTTTAAGTTTGGTATTCTTGATTTTGTAATAGTGGACGTGAGGGGGGGGTGATTGGCAGAATATACTGAATAAGAAAGAGTTGATTTGGCAACTTAGATTAGCGGCCGACCACCCACCAGGTATAAATGAATACATTTCCATAATGCCTATATTGAAAGAGAAGGCGGAATCAGTTTAATATGTGTAGTATTATCAATTATGTATTTTTTTATATACATATATTTTTTAATATATACACCAATTTTAGTATACATTTTATATACAACACAACAACAATTTCATAAACTAATGCATCAGTACAAGGCATATATATTCATATATATATATATATATATATATATAAAATTTTTATATTTTTTATATTTTCTATACTTCTTATAGACGAATTGGTTGTTGAATTTATTAATTATTCATATTTGTGGTTCAGTATTCATGAGAAGTGGCACTCTATGTCTAGTATTGGTCAACTTTGAACCAATGAATTTAAAGTGCTGGTTATTTAAGCTTGAAAGTTTTCATGTTTATTTGTTCTGAAGAAGTCATACTATCTGATGAAAGTGCTTAACCTGTGGTTTTTTGTCAATAAATATTTTCTGTGGCCCTGCAACGTTGTGCTCTTTTCGGTTAACTGGTTTCACTTGAGTGCATTGGACACCATTGGTTTGGACTTGTTTTAGGAAGTATATTTCATAACAAGTGGTGAAGTCACAAGTCATTAACCAAATTTTCTTATCTTGCAGTTCAAGACAACACATGAATTACACAAACCAGACTATCACACATTTCATTTATCCATTTTTTATGTATTTCTGTTTTAGAGTAGGGTTTTCCATTCTCTTCAAAGGAAGACATTAATTATCAAAGTTTCTAATTAATATATCAGGAATTAGGCACAGATTTTTATTTGCGGATTGGCTGTGGTAAATGGCTTTGTACTCTTACATCTGGTTAAATTTTAATGATATTCTCTGAGGTGACAGTACATGTATTTTATGTTCTGAAAAATATGTTGGTTTTGTTAGGATTTGTTTGTTTAATAGTTTAATAGTGAGTTAGTGAGTTCGTTTTTTGATGGTTTAGCTAGTTATAATTAAATGCTTTTTGTTGATAATGCTGATTTCTGACTGGCTATTTGAAGTTAATGTTTCAGTCTATTTCTTATGGATTTATTTTAGCCTTTCACATTCTAATAGAAAGAAATTTATTTCCATGTTGTTGGATTAGGTAGACAGTATTGTTTTCTGGAGGGTAAGTCATGCTGTGTCTGAATTCTATATTTGTGATTAAGAAAGCTACTTTTTGACATTGCAGAGAAAATGAAATGCAATCGCTGTTTCAAACTAGTCCCCCTTTTCAGTTAAATTATAAGGTAGATAAGGTAGATTTGCACTTATGGGTTTGTGTAAGTGCAATTTTGATGTTTTTGTAGGTTGTAGTGTATGTATTGCATATACATTACAGTATAAGTGAGTGGTTGAATAATTTTAGTAACCTTAATAATGTACAAGTCATCAACCTA